>NC_090860.1:6302500-6305000 GCF_024217435.2 Syngnathus scovelli | reverse complement strand
AAGGCAGGTCCGCAAAAATATTTCTGACGCGTAGCCGGTCCGTGGCGCAAGAAAGGTTGGGGACCACTAGTCTAAAAGAATCTGGCCGTAACTGGAATAGGGTTCTACGCGAATGCCCAACGGAAAAGTGAAGTGCACAAAACCTGCATTTGGCTGTATCAAAATAAATGTCATGAAAAAGGTAAAAACACTACATGGAAGCACAATGTGTTGTGCTGGGATCTTTTACAAGTAAAGACTGCTGCTTTGAGTTCACAGGGAGCCATGCTCTTTATTCACTGTACATAGTCTGTCCTCTAGCGGTAAAAACGTGAACTGCAATGCTATGGCTGTCGCCACACAATGTAGGTTTTAAACTCGTGTTGTAGTTTCAGTGTCGGAGTTCAAACTAGGCTTGCAGTTTCCGAATGCCATTCTTGATGGGTGCTGTAAAAAGTTCTTGGCTTAAACGATTGAAGTGCACATAAGAAAAAAAAAAAAAAAAAAAAAAAGCTTACGGTAACTGGTATTCCCAGGCGGTCTCCCATCCAAGTACTAACCAGGCCCGACCCTGCTTAGCCTCCGAGATCGGACGAGATCGGGCGCTCTCAGGGTAGTATGGCCGTAAGCCGTGAGACCGCTCAGAATTTTTCATTTTATAGACACAATCGCCCCTGAAACCATGCCAAGCAGCGGCGGGACTTGATGGCTGTGGTAAAAGTTTCCTTTCACAATTGACGTGGGAAAAAAAAAAAAAAAAAAAAAGGCTTTCAGCACCTGGTATTCCCGGACGGTCACCCTTCACTTTTGTTTTTTTTTTTGTTTTTTTTACAACCAGGGCCGAAACAGTCTTTCTTCCAAGGCTTTTGGTGTTTTCTGGAAACATGGCTATCATGAAAAGTTATTGACAGCTTTTTATGCGGTAGCACGAATTTGCCGTTGCGACCTGCATTTTGCTGAATCAAAATAAATGCCTTGAAAAGTTTAAAAACACTTCATGGAAGTGTTGTGTTGGGTTCTTTTACAACTCAAGCCTGCTGCTTTGAGTTCACAGGGAGCCATGCTCACTGTACATAGTCTGCTCTCTAGCGGTAAAAAAATTAACTACAATGCTGTGGATGTCACCACATAATATAGCTTTCAAACTCGTGTTATAGTTTCAATGTCGGAGTTTAAATTAGGCTTGCTGTTTCCGGATGCCATTCGTGATGGGTGTTGTAAAAAATAGCTTCTTAAACGATTGAAGTGCACATAAGAAAAAGAAAAAGCTTACAGCACCTGGTATTCCCAGGCGGTCTCCCATCCAAGTACTAACCAGGCCCGACCCTGCTTAGCTTCCGAGATCGGACGAGATCGGGCGTTCTCAGGGTAGTATGGCCGTAAGCCGTGAGGTGACCCAACATTTTGCATTTTATAGACACAATCGCCCCTGAAACTAGCGAGCGAGCCAATGAAGCCTTCAAAACTGCTTCGGCACATGGAGACCAAGCATCCTGCATTAAAAGACAAACCTTAACCACTTCGGGTTTCATTGTCTCCGATTACGCCTGGATGGGACCGGCTCGTTTCTGAGAAACAAGCTCGGTGCTCCCAATAATTCAACGTAATGGTGACTTTTATTTTTATGTGGTTTATATTTGTTTTTATGCCAGTCGTATCATTTTATTTAATCGTATTTACCGTATTTGCCGGTGTACAGGTCGACTCGGTGTATAAGTCGACCCCCTAAAATTCGACGGAAATTTACGATTTTATGATATATCCTTTGTATAAGTCGAGCTCAATTGTTGCATTATATTAAACTTCAAAATTCAATATGCGAAATTTATTGACGAAATGTGTTCAAATTCTGGGAGGCCGTGCGCATGCTGCTGTTTATAAGCACCGCGGAGGAGATCGCGGCCGGCGAGCTCGCGCACGCCGCCCGGCACCAACGGGAGGCCGGAAATAGCTCCAAGCCGAGCGGATCGGCACTTTATAAGCACCGCGGAGGAGATCGCGGCGCCTCATTGGACTTCCAGCGGCACATCCGGGAGGCCGTGCGCACGAGCCAATTGGCCGAAAATAGCCCCCGCCGAGCGGATCGGCGGTTTATAAGCACCGCGGAGGTGGTCGCGGCGCCTCATTCGACTTCCAGCGGCCGGCGAGCTCGCGCACCCGCCCGGCACATCCGGGAGGCCGTGCGCACGAGCCAAGTGGCCGAAAATAGCCCCCGCCGAGCGGATCGGCTGTTTATAAGCACCGCAGAGGTGGTCGCGGCGCCTCATTCGACTTCCGGCGGGCGGCGAGCTCGCGCACCCGCCCGGCACATCCGGGAGGCCGTGCGCACGAGCCAAGTGGCCGAAAATAGCCCCCGCCGAGCGGATCGGCGGTTTATAAGCACCGCGGAGGTGGTCGCGGCGCCTCATTCGACTTCAAGCGGCCGGCGAGCTCGCGCACCCGCCCGGCACATCCGGGAGGCCGTGCGCACGAGCCAAGTGGCCGAAAATAGCCCCCGCCGAGCGGATCGGCTGTTTATAAG
>NC_090860.1:6292500-6295000 GCF_024217435.2 Syngnathus scovelli | reverse complement strand
CAGCGGCCGGCGAGCTCGCGCACCCGCCCGGCACATCCGGGAGGCCGTGCGCACGAGCCAAGTGGCCGAAAATAGCCCCCGCCGAGCGGATCGGCTGTTTATAAGCACCGCGGAGGTGGTCGCGGCGCCTCATTCGACTTCCAGCGGCCGGCGAGCCCGCGCACCCGCCCGGCACATCCGGGAGGCCGTGCGCACGAGCCAAGTGGCCGAAAATAGCCCCCGCCGAGCGGATCGGCTGTTTATAAGCACCGCGGAGGTGGTCGCGGCGCCTCATTCGACTTCCAGCGGCCGGCGAGCTCGCGCACCCGCCCGGCACATCCGGGAGGCCGTGCGCACGAGCCAAGTGGCCGAAAATAGCCCCCGCCGAGCGGATCGGCTGTTTATAAGCACCGCGGAGGTGGTCGCGGCGCCTCATTCGACTTCCAGCGGCCGGCGAGCTCGCGCACCTTCCCGGCACATCCGGGAGGCCGTGTGCACGAGCCAAGTGGACGAAAATAGCCCCCGCCGAGCGGATCGGCTGTTTATAAGCACCGCGGAGGTGGTCGCGGCGCCTCATTCGACTTCCAGCGGCCGGCGAGCTCGCGCACCCGCCCGGCACATCCGGGAGGCCGTGCGCACGAGCCAAGTGGCCGAAAATAGCCCCCGCCGAGCGGATCGGCTGTTTATAAGCACCGCGGAGGTGGTCGCGGCGCCTCATTCGACTTCCAGCGGCCGGCGAGCTCGCGCACCCGCCCGGCACATCCGGGAGGCCGTGCGCACGAGCCAAGTGGCCGAAAATAGCCCCCGCCGAGCGGATCGGCTGTTTATAAGCACCGCGGAGGTGGTCGCGGCGCCTCATTCGACTTCCAGCGGCCGGCGAGCTCGCGCACCCGCCCGGCACATCCGGGAGGCCGTGCGCACGAGCCAAGTGGCCGAAAATAGCCCGCGCCGAGCGGATCGGCTGTTTATAAGCACCGCGGAGGTGGTCGCGGCGCCTCATTCGACTTCAAGCGGCCGGCGAGCTCGCGCACCCGCCCGGCACATCCGGGAGGCCGTGCGCACGAGCCAAGTGGCCGAAAATAGCCCCCGCCGAGCGGATCGGCTGTTTATAAGCACCGCGGAGGTGGTCGCGGCGCCTCATTCGACTTCCAGCGGCCGGCGAGCTCGCGCACCCGCCCGGCACATCCGGGAGGCCGTGCGCACGAGCCAAGTGGCTGAAAATAGCCCCCGCCGAGCGGATCGGCTGTTTATAAGCACCGCGGAGGTGGTCGCGGCGCCTCATTCGACTTCCAGCGGCCGGCGAGCTCGCGCACCCGCCCGGCACATCCGGGAGGCCGTGCGCACGAGCCAAGTGGCCGAAAATAGCCCCCGCCGAGCGGATCGGCTGTTTATAAGCACCGCGGAGGTGGTCGCGGCGCCTCATTCGACTTCCAGCGGCCGGCGAGCTCGCGCACCCGCCCGGCACATCCGGGAGGCCGTGCGCACGAGCCAAGTGGCCGAAAATAGCCCCCGCCGAGCGGATCGGCTGTTTATAAGCACCGCGGAGGTGGTCGCGGCGCCTCATTCGACTTCCAGCGGCCGGCGAGCTCGCGCACCCGCCCGGCACATCCGGGAGGCCGTGCGCACGAGCCAAGTGGCCGAAAATAGCCCCCGCCGAGCGGATCGGCTGTTTATAAGCACCGCGGAGGTGGTCGCGGCGCCTCATTCGACTTCCAGCGGCCGGCGAGCTCGCGCACCCGCCCGGCACATCCGGGAGGCCGTGCGCACGAGCCAAGTGGCCGAAAATAGCCCCCGCCGAGCGGATCGGCTGTTTATAAGCACCGCGGAGGTGGTCGCGGCGCCTCATTCGACTTCCAGCGGCCGGCGAGCTCGCGCACCCGCCCGGCACATCCGGGAGGCCGTGCGCACGAGCCAAGTGGCCGAAAATAGCCCCCGCCGAGCGGATCGGCGGTTTATAAGCACCGCGGAGGTGGTCGCGGCGCCTCATTCGACTTCCAGCGGCCGGCGAGCTCGCGCACCCGCCCGGCACATCCGGGAGGCCGTGCGCACGAGCCAAGTGGCCGAAAATAGCCCCCGCCGAGCGGATCGGCTGTTTATAAGCACCGCAGAGGTGGTCGCGGCGCCTCATTCGACTTCCGGCGGGCGGCGAGCTCGCGCACCCGCCCGGCACATCCGGGAGGCCGTGCGCACGAGCCAAGTGGCCGAAAATAGCCCCCGCCGAGCGGATCGGCGGTTTATAAGCACCGCGGAGGTGGTCGCGGCGCCTCATTCGACTTCAAGCGGCCGGCGAGCTCGCGCATCCGCCCGGCACATCCGGGAGGCCGTGCGCACGAGCCAAGTGGCCGAAAATAGCCCCCGCCGAGCGGATCGGCTGTTTATAAGCACCGCGGAGGTGGTCGCGGCGCCTCATTCGACTTCCAGCGGCCGGCGAGCCCGCGCACCCGCCCGGCACATCCGGGAGGCCGTGCACACGAGCCAAGTGGCCGAAAATAGCCCCCGCCGAGCGGATCGGCTGTTTATA
>NC_090860.1:6282500-6285000 GCF_024217435.2 Syngnathus scovelli | reverse complement strand
CGGCGGGACTTGATGGCTGTGGTAAAAGTTTCCTTTAACAATTGACGTGGGAAAAAAAAAAAAAAAAAAAGGCTTTCAGCACCTGGTATTCCCGGACGGTCACCCTTCACTTTTGTTTTTTTTTTTGTTTTTTTTTACAACCAGGGCCGAAACAGTCTTTCTTCCAAGGCTTTTGGTGTTTTCTGGAAACATGGCTATCATGAAAAGTTATTGACAGCTTTTTATGCGGTAGCACGAATTTGCCGTTGCGACCTGCATTTTGCTGAATCAAAATAAATGCCTTGAAAAGTTTAAAAACACTTCATGGAAGTGTTGTGTTGGGTTCTTTTACAACTCAAGCCTGCTGCTTTGAGTTCACAGGGAGCCATGCTCACTGTACATAGTCTGCTCTCTAGCGGTAAAAAATTTAACTACAATGCTGTGGATGTCACCACATAATATAGCTTTCAAACTCGTGTTATAGTTTCAATGTCGGAGTTTAAATTAGGCTTGCTGTTTCCGGATGCCATTCGTGATGGGTGTTGTAAAAAATAGCTTCTTAAACGATTGAAGTGCACTTAAGAAAAAGAAAAAGCTTACAGCACCTGGTATTCCCAGGCGGTCTCCCATCCAAGTACTAACCAGGCCCGACCCTGCTTAGCTTCCGAGATCGGACGAGATCGGGCGTTCTCAGGGTAGTATGGCCGTAAGCCGTGAGGTGACCCAACATTTTGCATTTTATAGACACAATCGCCCCTGAAACTAGCGAGCGAGCCAATGAAGCCTTCAAAACTGCTTCGGCACATGGAGACCAAGCATCCTGCATTAAAAGACAAACCTTAACCACTTCGGGTTTCATTGTCTCCGATTACGCCTGGATGGGACCGGCTCGTTTCTGAGAAACAAGCTCGGTGCTCCCAATAATTCAACGTAATGGTGACTTTTATTTTTATGTGGTTTATATTTGTTTTTATGCCAGTCGTATCATTTTATTTAATCGTATTTACCGTATTTGCCGGTGTACAGGTCGACTCGGTGTATAAGTCGACCCCCTAAAATTCGACGGAAATTTACGATTTTATGATATATCCTTTGTATAAGTCGAGCTCAATTGTTGCATTATATTAAACTTCAAAATTCAATATGCGAAATTTATTGACGAAATGTGTTCAAATTCTGGGAAGCCGTGCGCATGCTGCTGTTTATAAGCACCGCGGAGGAGATCGCGGCCGGCGAGCTCGCGCACGCCGCCCGGCACCAACGGGAGGCCGGAAATAGCTCCAAGCCGAGCGGATCGGCGGTTTATAAGCACCGCGGAGGTGGTCGCGGCGCCTCATTCGACTTCCAGCGGCCGGCGAGCTCGCGCACCCGCCCGGCACATCCGGGAGGCCGTGCGCACGAGCCAAGTGGCCGAAAATAGCCCCCGCCGAGCGGATCGGCTGTTTATAAGCACCGCGGAGGTGGTCGCGGCGCCTCATTCGACTTCCAGCGGCCGGCGAGCTCGCGCACCCGCCCGGCACATCCGGGAGGCCGTGCGCACGAGCCAAGTGGCCGAAAATAGCCCCCGCCGAGCGGATCGGCTGTTTATAAGCACCGCGGAGGTGGTCGCGGCGCCTCATTCGACTTCCAGCGGCCGGCGAGCTCGCGCACCCGCCCGGCACATCCGGGAGGCCGTGCGCACGAGCCAAGTGGCCGAAAATAGCCCCCGCCGAGCGGATCGGCTGTTTATAAGCACCGCGGAGGTGGTCGCGGCAACTCATTCGACTTCCAGCGGCCGGCGAGCTCGCGCACCCGCCCGGCACATCCGGGAGGCCGTGCGCACGAGCCAAGTGGCCGAAAATAGCCCCCGCCGAGCGGATCGGCTGTTTATAAGCACCGCGGAGGTGGTCGCGGCGCCTCATTCGACTTCCAGCGGCCGGCGAGCTCGCGCACCCGCCCGGCACATCCGGGAGGCCGTGCGCACGAGCCAAGTGGCCGAAAATAGCCCCCGCCGAGCGGATCGGCGGTTTATAAGCACCGCGGAGGTGGTCGCGGCGCCTCATTCGACTTCCAGCGGCCGGCGAGCTCGCGCACCCGCCCGGCACATCCGGGAGGCCGTGCGCACGAGCCAAGTGGCCGAAAATAGCCCCCGCCGAGCGGATCGGCTGTTTATAAGCACCGCAGAGGTGGTCGCGGCGCCTCATTCGACTTCCGGCGGGCGGCGAGCTCGCGCACCCGCCCGGCACATCCGGGAGGCCGTGCGCACGAGCCAAGTGGCCGAAAATAGCCCCCGCCGAGCGGATCGGCGGTTTATAAGCACCGCGGAGGTGGTCGCGGCGCCTCATTCGACTTCAAGCGGCCGGCGAGCTCGCGCACCCGCCCGGCACATCCGGGAGGCCGTGCGCACGAGCCAAGTGGCCGAAAATAGCCCCCGCCGAGCGGATCGGCTGTTTATAAGCACCGCGGAGGTGGTCGCGGCGCCTCATTCGACTTCCAGCGGCCGGCGAGCCCGCGCACCCGCCCGGCACATCCGGGAGGCCGT
>NC_090860.1:6257500-6272500 GCF_024217435.2 Syngnathus scovelli | reverse complement strand
CCCCCGCCGAGCGGATCGGCTGTTTATAAGCACCGCGGAGGTGGTCGCGGCGCCTCATTCGACTTCCAGCGGCCGGCGAGCTCGCGCACCCGCCCGGCACATCCGGGAGGCCGTGCGCACGAGCCAAGTGGCCGAAAATAGCCCGCGCCGAGCGGATCGGCTGTTTATAAGCACCGCGGAGGTGGTCGCGGCGCCTCATTCGACTTCCAGCGGCCGGCGAGCTCGCGCACCCGCCCGGCACATCCGGGAGGCCGTGCGCACGAGCCAAGTGGCCGAAAATAGCCCCCGCCGAGCGGATCGGCTGTTTATAAGCACCGCGGAGGTGGTCGCGGCGCCTCATTCGACTTCCAGCGGCCGGCGAGCTCGCGCACCCGCCCGGCACATCCGGGAGGCCGTGCGCACGAGCCAAGTGGCCGAAAATAGCCCCCGCCGAGCGGATCGGCTGTTTATAAGCACCGCGGAGGTGGTCGCGGCGCCTCATTCGACTTCCAGCGGCCGGCGAGCTCGCGCACCCGCCCGGCACATCCGGGAGGCCGTGCGCACGAGCCAAGTGGCCGAAAATAGCCCCCGCCGAGCGGATCGGCTGTTTATAAGCACCGCGGAGGTGGTCGCGGCGCCTCATTCGACTTCCAGCGGCCGGCGAGCTCGCGCACCCGCCCGGCACATCCGGGAGGCCGTGCGCACGAGCCAAGTGGCCGAAAATAGCCCCCGCCGAGCGGATCGGCTGTTTATAAGCACCGCGGAGGTGGTCGCGGCGCCTCATTCGACTTCCAGCGGCCGGCGAGCTCGCGCACCCGCCCGGCACATCCGGGAGGCCGTGCGCACGAGCCAAGTGGCCGAAAATAGCCCCCGCCGAGCGGATCGGCTGTTTATAAGCACCGCGGAGGTGGTCGCGGCGCCTCATTCGACTTCCAGCGGCCGGCGAGCTCGCGCACCCGCCCGGCACATCCGGGAGGCCGTGCGCACGAGCCAAGTGGCCGAAAATAGCCCCCGCCGAGCGGATCGGCGGTTTATAAGCACCGCGGAGGTGGTCGCGGCGCCTCATTCGACTTCCAGCGGCCGGCGAGCTCGCGCACCCGCCCGGCACATCCGGGAGGCCGTGCGCACGAGCCAAGTGGCCGAAAATAGCCCCCGCCGAGCGGATCGGCTGTTTATAAGCACCGCGGAGGTGGTCGGGGCGCCTCATTCAACTTCCAGCGGGCCGCGCACTCGCGCACGCCGCCCGGTTCAAATTTTCTAAGTGCAACGCACAATGAGATGCATGAGAAACGGCCTTGGTTACCATCACATTTGAAGCGATGAATACGAAGTTAAATTTTATGACTCGGTGTATAAGTCGAGGTCGATTTTTTTCGGTCGATTTTGGATCGAAAAAGGTCGACCAATACACCGGCAAATACGGTATATATACTTATTATAAATGTAGTATTTATTTATATAGATTTATTGTTTATTTATATATATAAAGGCAGGTCCGCAAAAATATTTCTGACGCGTAGCCGGTCCGTGGCGCAAGAAAGGTTGGGGACCACTAGTCTAAAAGAATCTGGCCGTAACTGGAATAGGGTTCTACGCGAATGCCCAACGGAAAAGTGAAGTGCACAAAACCTGCATTTGGCTGTATCAAAATAAATGTCATGAAAAAGGTAAAAACACTACATGGAAGCGCAATGTGTTGTGCTGGGTTCTTTTACAAGTAAAGACTGCTGCTTTGAGTTCACAAGGAGCCATGCTCTTTATTCACTGTACATAGAGGTTTTTAACTCGTGTTGTAGTTTCAGTGTCGGAGTTCAAACTAGGCTTGCAGTTTCCGAATGCCATTCGTGATGGGTGCTGTAAAAAGTTCTTGGCTTAAACGATTGAAGTGCACATAAGAAAAAAAAAAAAAGAGCTTGAAGTGCACATAAGAAAAAGAAAAAGCTTACAGCACCTGGTATTCCCAGGCAGTCTCCCATCCAAGTACTAACCAGGCCCGACCCTGCTTAGCTTCCGAGATCAGACGAGATCAGGCGTTCTCAGGGTAGTATGGCCGTAAGCCGTGAGGTGACCCAACATTTTGCATTTTATAGACACAATCGCCCCTGAAACTGGCGAGCAAGCCAATGAAGCCTTCAAAACTGCTTCGGCACATGGAGACCAAGCATCCTGCATTAAAAGACAAACCTTAACCACTTTGGGTTTCATTGTCTCCGATTACGCCTGGATGGGACCGGCTCGTTTCTGAGAAACAAGCTCGGTGCTCCCAATAATTCAACGTAATGGTGACTTTTATTTTTATGTGGTTTATATTTGTTTTTATGCCAGTCGTATCATTTTATTTAATCGTATTTACCGTATTTGCCGGTGTACAGGTCGACTCGGTGTATAAGTCGACCCCCTAAAATTCGACGGAAATTTACGATTTTATGATATATCCTTTGTATAAGTCGAGCTCAATTGTTGCATTATATTAAACTTCAAAATTCAATATGCGAAATTTATTGACGAAATGTGTTCAAATTCTGGGAGGCCGTGCGCATGCTGCTGTTTATAAGCACCGCGGAGGAGATCGCGGCCGGCGAGCTCGCGCACGCCGCCCGGCACCAACGGGAGGCCGGAAATAGCTCCAAGCGGGGGTGGTCGCGGCGCCTCATTCGACTTCCAGCGGCCGGCGAGCTCGCGCACCCGCCCGGCACATCCGGGAGGCCGTGCGCACGAGCCAAGTGGACGAAAATAGCCCCCGCCGAGCGGATCGGCTGTTTATAAGCACCGCGGAGGTGGTCGCGGCGCCTCATTCGACTTCCAGCGGCCGGCGAGCCCGCGCACCCGCCCGGCACATCCGGGAGGCCGTGCGCACGAGCCAAGTGGCCGAAAATAGCCCCCGCCGAAGGGATTGGCTGTTTATAAGCACCGTGGAGGTGGTCGCGGCGCCTCATTCGACTTCCAGCGGCCGGCGAGCTCGCGCACCCGCCCGGCACATCCGGGAGGCCGTGCGCACGAGCCAAGTGGCCGAAAATAGCCCCCGCCGAGCGGATCGGCTGTTTATAAGCACCGCGGAGGTGGTCGCGGCGCCTCATTCGACTTCCAGCGGCCGGCGAGCTCGCGCACCTTCCCGGCACATCCGGGAGGCCGTGTGCACGAGCCAAGTGGACGAAAATAGCCCCCGCCGAGCGGATCGGCTGTTTATAAGCACCGCGGAGGTGGTCGCGGCGCCTCATTCGACTTCCAGCGGCCGGCGAGCTCGCGCACCCGCCCGGCACATCCGGGAGGCCGTGCGCACGAGCCAAGTGGCCGAAAATAGCCCCCGCCGAGCGGATCGGCTGTTTATAAGCACCGCGGAGGTGGTCGCGGCGCCTCATTCGACTTCCAGCGGCCGGCGAGCTCGCGCACCCGCCCGGCACATCCGGGAGGCCGTGCGCACGAGCCAAGTGGCCGAAAATAGCCCCCGCCGAGCGGATCGGCTGTTTATAAGCACCGCGGAGGTGGTCGGGGCGCCTCATTCAACTTCCAGCGGGCCGCGCACTCGCGCACGCCGCCCGGTTCAAATTTTCTAAGTGCAACGCACAATGAGATGCATGAGAAACGGCCTTGGTTACCATCACATTTGAAGCGATGAATATGAAGTTAAATTTTATGACTCGGTGTATAAGTCGAGGTCGATTTTTTTCGGTCGATTTTGGATCGAAAAAGGTCGACCAATACACCGGCAAATACGGTATATATACTTATTATAAATGTAGTATTTATTTATATAGATTTATTGTTTATTTATATATATAAAGGCAGGTCCGCAAAAATATTTCTGACGCGTAGCCGGTCCGTGGCGCAAGAAAGGTTGGGGACCACTAGTCTAAAAGAATCTGGCCGTAACTGGAATAGGGTTCTACGCGAATGCCCAACGGAAAAGTGAAGTGCACAAAACCTGCATTTGGCTGTATCAAAATAAATGTCATGAAAAAGGTAAAAACACTACATGGAAGCGCAATGTGTTGTGCTGGGTTCTTTTACAAGTAAAGACTGCTGCTTTGAGTTCACAAGGAGCCATGCTCTTTATTCACTGTACATAGAGGTTTTTAACTCGTGTTGTAGTTTCAGTGTCGGAGTTCAAACTAGGCTTGCAGTTTCCGAATGCCATTCGTGATGGGTGCTGTAAAAAGTTCTTGGCTTAAACGATTGAAGTGCACATAAGAAAAAAAAAAAAAGAGCTTGAAGTGCACATAAGAAAAAGAAAAAGCTTACAGCACCAGGCAGTCTCCCATCCAAGTACTAACCAGGCCCGACCCTGCTTAGCTTCCGAGATCAGACGAGATCAGGCGTTCTCAGGGTAGTATGGCCGTAAGCCGTGAGGTGACCCAACATTTTGCATTTTATAGACACAATCGCCCCTGAAACTAGCGAGCAAGCCAATGAAGCCTTCAAAACTGCTTCGGCACATGGAGACCAAGCATCCTGCATTAAAAGACAAACCTTAACCACTTTGGGTTTCATTGTCTCCGATTACGCCTGGATGGGACCGGCTCGTTTCTGAGAAACAAGCTCGGTGCTCCCAATAATTCAACGTAATGGTGACTTTTATTTTTATGTGGTTTATATTTGTTTTTATGCCAGTCGTATCATTTTATTTAATCGTATTTACCGTATTTGCCGGTGTACAGGTCGACTCGGTGTATAAGTCGACCCCCTAAAATTCGACGGAAATTTACGATTTTATGATATATCCTTTGTATAAGTCGAGCTCAATTGTTGCATTATATTAAACTTCAAAATTCAATATGCGAAATTTATTGACGAAATGTGTTCAAATTCTGGGAGGCCGTGCGCATGCTGCTGTTTATAAGCACCGCGGAGGAGATCGCGGCCGGCGAGCTCGCGCACGCCGCCCGGCACCAACGGGAGGCCGGAAATAGCTCCAAGCGGGGGTGGTCGCGGCGCCTCATTCGACTTCCAGCGGCCGGCGAGCTCGCGCACCCGCCCGGCACATCCGGGAGGCCGTGCGCACGAGCCAAGTGGACGAAAATAGCCCCCGCCGAGCGGATCGGCTGTTTATAAGCACCGCGGAGGTGGTCGCGGCGCCTCATTCGACTTCCAGCGGCCGGCGAGCTCGCGCACCTTCCCGGCACATCCGGGAGGCCGTGTGCACGAGCCAAGTGGACGAAAATAGCCTCCGCCGAGCGGATCGGCTGTTTATAAGCACCGCGGAGGTGGTCGCGGCGCCTCATTCGACTTCCAGCGGCCGGCGAGCTCGCGCACCCGCCCGGCACATCCGGGAGGCCGTGCGCACGAGCCAAGTGGCCGAAAATAGCCCCCGCCGAGCGGATCGGCTGTTTATAAGCACCGCAGAGGTGGTCGCGGCGCCTCATTCGACTTCCGGCGGGCGGCGAGCTCGCGCACCCGCCCGGCACATCCGGGAGGCCGTGCGCACGAGCCAAGTGGCCGAAAATAGCCCCCGCCGAGCGGATCGGCGGTTTATAAGCACCGCGGAGGTGGTCGCGGCGCCTCATTCGACTTCAAGCGGCCGGCGAGCTCGCGCACCCGCCCGGCACATCCGGGAGGCCGTGCGCACGAGCCAAGTGGCCGAAAATAGCCCCCGCCGAGCGGATCGGCTGTTTATAAGCACCGCGGAGGTGGTCGCGGCGCCTCATTCGACTTCCAGCGGCCGGCGAGCTCGCGCACCCGCCCGGCACATCCGGGAGGCCGTGCGCACGAGCCAAGTGGCCGAAAATAGCCCCCGCCGAGCGGATCGGCTGTTTATAAGCACCGCGGAGGTGGTCGCGGCGCCTCATTCGACTTCCAGCGGCCGGCGAGCTCGCGCACCCGCCCGGCACATCCGGGAGGCCATGCGCACGAGCCAAGTGGCCGAAAATAGCCCCCGCCGAGCGGATCGGCTGTTTATAAGCACCGCGGAGGTGGTCGCGGCGCCTCATTCGACTTCCAGCGGCCGGCGAGCTCGCGCACCCGCCCGGCACATCCGGGAGGCCGTGCGCACGAGCCAAGTGGCCGAAAATAGCCCCCGCCGAGCGGATCGGCTGTTTATAAGCACCGCGGAGGTGGTCGCGGCGCCTCATTCGACTTCCGGCGGGCGGCGAGCTCGCGCACCCGCCCGGCACATCCGGGAGGCCGTGCGCACGAGCCAAGTGGCCGAAAATAGCCCGCGCCGAGCGGATCGGCTGTTTATAAGCACCGCGGAGGTGGTCGCGGCGCCTCATTCGACTTCAAGCGGCCGGCGAGCTCGCGCACCCGCCCGGCACATCCGGGAGGCCGTGCGCACGAGCCAAGTGGCCGAAAATAGCCCCCGCCGAGCGGATCGGCTGTTTATAAGCACCGCGGAGGTGGTCGCGGCGCCTCATTCGACTTCCAGCGGCCGGCGAGCTCGCGCACCCGCCCGGCACATCCGGGAGGCCGTGCGCACGAGCCAAGTGGCCGAAAATAGCCCCCGCCGAGCGGATCGGCTGTTTATAAGCACCGCGGAGGTGGTCGCGGCGCCTCATTCGACTTCCAGCGGCCGGCGAGCTCGCGCACCCGCCCGGCACATCCGGGAGGCCGTGCGCACGAGCCAAGTGGCCGAAAATAGCCCCCGCCGAGCGGATCGGCTGTTTATAAGCACCGCGGGGGTGGTCGCGGCGCCTCATTCGACTTCCAGCGGCCGGCGAGCTCGCGCACGCGCCCGGCACATCCGGGAGGCCGTGCGCACGAGCCAAGTGGCCGAAAATAGCCCCCGCCGAGCGGATCGGCTGTTTATAAGCACCGCGGAGGTGGTCGCGGCGCCTCATTCAACTTCCAGCGGGCCGCGCACTCGCGCACGCCGCCCGGTTCAAATTTTCTAAGTGCAACGCACAATGAGATGCATGAGAAACGGCCTTGGTTACCATCACATTTGAAGCGATGAATACGAAGTTAAATTTTATGACTCGGTGTATAAGTCGAGGTCGATTTTTTTCGGTCGATTTTGGATCGAAAAAGGTCGACCAATACACCGGCAAATACGGTATATATACTTATTATAAATGTAGTATTTATTTATATAGATTTATTGTTTATTTATATATATAAAGGCAGGTCCGCAAAAATATTTCTGACGCGTAGCCGGTCCGTGGCGCAAGAAAGGTTGGGGACCACTAGTCTAAAAGAATCTGGCCGTAACTGGAATAGGGTTCTACGCGAATGCCCAACGGAAAAGTGAAGTGCACAAAACCTGCATTTGGCTGTATCAAAATAAATGTCATGAAAAAGGTAAAAACACTACATGGAAGCGCAATGTGTTGTGCTGGGTTCTTTTACAAGTAAAGACTGCTGCTTTGAGTTCACAAGGAGCCATGCTCTTTATTCACTGTACATAGAGGTTTTTAACTCGTGTTGTAGTTTCAGTGTCGGAGTTCAAACTAGGCTTGCAGTTTCCGAATGCCATTCGTGATGGGTGCTGTAAAAAGTTCTTGGCTTAAACGATTGAAGTGCACATAAGAAAAAAAAAAAAAAGAGCTTGAAGTGCACATAAGAAAAAGAAAAAGCTTACAGCACCTGGTATTCCCAGGCGGTCTCCCATCCAAGTACTAACCAGGCCCGACCCTGCTTAGCTTCCGAGATCAGACGAGATCAGGCGTTCTCAGGGTAGTATGGCCGTAAGCCGTGAGGTGACTCAACATTTTGTATTTTATAGACACAATCGCCCCTGAAACTAGAGAGCAAGCCAATGAAGCCTTCAAAACTGCTTCGGCACATGGAGACCAAGCATCCTGCATTAAAAGACAAACCTTAACCACTTTGGGTTTCATTGTCTCCGATTACGCCTGGATGGGACCGGCTCGTTTCTGAGAAACAAGCTCGGTGCTCCCAATAATTCAACGTAATGGTGACTTTTATTTTTATGTGGTTTATATTTGTTTTTATGCCAGTCGTATCATTTTATTTAATCCTATTTATATATATTTATTATAAATGTAGTATTTATTTATATAGATTTATTGTTTATTTATATATATAAAGGCAGGTCCGCAAAAATATTTCTGACGCGTAGCCGGTCCGTGGCGCAAGAAAGTTTGGGGACCACTAGTCTAAAAGAATCTGGCCGTAACTGGAATAGGGTTCTACGCGAATGCCCAACGGAAAAGTGAAGTGCACAAAACCTGCATTTGGCTGTATCAAAATAAATGTCATGAAAAAGGTAAAAACACTACATGGAAGCACAATGTGTTGTGCTGGGATCTTTTACAAGTAAAGACTGCTGCTTTGAGTTCACAGGGAGCCATGCTCTTTATTCACTGTACATAGTCTGTCCTCTAGCGGTAAAAACGTGAACTGCAATGCTATGGCTGTCGCCACACAATGTAGGTTTTAAACTCGTGTTGTAGTTTCAGTGTCGGAGTTCAAACTAGGCTTGCAGTTTCCGAATGCCATTCTTGATGGGTGCTGTAAAAAGTTCTTGGCTTAAACGATTGAAGTGCACATAAGAAAAAAAAAAAAAAAAAAAAAGCTTACGGTAACTGGTATTCCCAGGCGGTCTCCCATCCAAGTACTAACCAGGCCCGACCCTGCTTAGCCTCCGAGATCGGACGAGATCGGGCGCTCTCAGGGTAGGATGGCCGTAAGCCGTGAGACCGCTCAGAATTTTTCATTTTATAGACACAATCGCCCCTGAAACCATGCCAAGCAGCGGCGGGACTTGATGGCTGTGGTAAAAGTTTCCTTTCACAATTGACGTGGGAAAAAAAAAAAAAAAAAAAAGGCTTTCAGCACCTGGTATTCCCGTACGGTCACCCTTCACTTTTGTTTTTTTTTTTGTTTTTTTTACAACCAGGGCCGAAACAGTCTTTCTTCCAAGGCTTTTGGTGTTTTCTGGAAACATGGCTATCATGAAAAGTTATTGACAGCTTTTTATGCGGTAGCACGAATTTGCCGTTGCGACCTGCATTTTGCTGAATCAAAATAAATGCCTTGAAAAGTTTAAAAACACTTCATGGAAGTGTTGTGTTGGGTTCTTTTACAACTCAAGCCTGCTGCTTTGAGTTCACAGGGAGCCATGCTCACTGTACATAGTCTGCTCTCTAGCGGTAAAAAATTTAACTACAATGCTGTGGATGTCACCACATAATATAGCTTTCAAACTCGTGTTATAGTTTCAATGTCGGAGTTTAAATTAGGCTTGCTGTTTTCGGATGCCATTCGTGATGGGTGTTGTAAAAAATAGCTTCTTAAACGATTGAAGTGCACATAAGAAAAAGAAAAAGCTTACAGCACCTGGTATTCCCAGGCGGTCTCCCATCCAAGTACTAACCAGGCCCGACCCTGCTTAGCTTCCGAAATCAGGCGTTCTCAGGGTAGTATGGCCGTAAGCCGTGAGGTGACCCAACATTTTGCATTTTATAGACACAATCGCCCCTGAAACTAGCGAGCGAGCCAATGAAGCCTTCAAAACTGCTTCGGCACATGGAGACCAAGCATCCTGCATTAAAAGACAAACCTTAACCACTTCGGGTTTCATTGTCTCCGATTACGCCTGGATGGGACCGGCTCGTTTCTGAGAAACAAGCTCGGTGCTCCCAATAATTCAACGTAATGGTGACTTTTATTTTTATGTGGTTTATATTTGTTTTTATGCCAGTCGTATCATTTTATTTAATCGTATTTACCGTATTTGCCGGTGTACAGGTCGACTCGGTGTATAAGTCGACCCCCTAAAATTCGACGGAAATTTACGATTTTATGATATATCCTTTGTATAAGTCGAGCTCAATTGTTGCATTATATTAAACTTCAAAATTCAATATGCGAAATTTATTGACGAAATGTGTTCAAATTCTGGGAGGCCGTGCGCATGCTGCTGTTTATAAGCACCGCGGAGGAGATCGCGGCCGGCGAGCTCGCGCACGCCGCCCGGCACCAACGGGAGGCCGGAAATAGCTCCAAGCCGAGCGGATCGGCACTTTATAAGCACCGCGGAGGAGATCGCGGCGCCTCATTGGACTTCCAGCGGCACATCCGGGAGGCCGTGCGCACGAGCCAAGTGGCCGAAAATAGCCCCCGCCGAGCGGATCGTGTCATGCGGTCGCGTTTATTTTTTCAGTTTTTGTCTCGTCAATTGTCGTAACTTTACTTCCGGTTTTATTTTGTCATTCCTTCCGTTTCAGTTCGTGTTTCCTTCCTCGGTGTTGGTTGTCTTGTCTTCCCTGATCCCGATTGTGTGCACCCGCGTAATCGAGACTAATTGTCATCACCTGTGTCCCCGCCCGTTTGTGTGTATTTAGTCCGTGTCTTCCCCTTGTCTTGTGCCAGTGTGTCTAGCCTCGTCCCGACCACCAGCGATTCCTTGATGTCCGAACTCTCTGAAAGAACTCTCCTTTTTGTCTCGCCGCCGAGCGACGCTTTTGGTTGTGCCTGGGTCTCCAGCGCCTTTTTGTCTCGTTCCAGTGCGACTCCTTTTGTTGGTACTTTTTGCTACACGTTTTCCCTCGAAAGAGGCGTTTTGATTTGTACTTTTAGCCTTTTGACTCGCCACAGTGCGACGCCTTTTGTTTGTACTTTTTGCCCCGTGTTTTCCCTCGCAAGAGGCGCTTTGTTTTGTACTTTTGCTCTGAGTGCTTGCTGGAATAAATCCCAGATAGATACGACTCTGCATCCGAGTCCTTCGCCTTGTCCCCTGCCTGACAGTACACACTGGCCAGACATGGACTCGGCAGAGTCGGAGCACCTGTGCGCCACAGTGCGCTCCCATGCCTCACTGCTCGCCCAGCACCAGAGGGAGGTGGGCGACTTGGGAGAAGAGATCCGAGGACTCGCTAGGAATCAAGAAAATTTCAGAGGAGCGGTCGCCACCCAAGTAGCAAAGCTGGGTCAGCAAATGCAGGAAGTGCTCTCGCTCTTGAACGCGGGACCAGCAGCGACCTCCAGTACACCCGTCGCTTCCCCCGTTCCTTCCCTTGCAAGAGGTCCCATGACTGGCAGTGCCAGACTGGCTCCTCCAGAGCGCTACTCCGGAGAACCCGGCCTTAGCCGGGCTTTTATTACAGAATGCGAGATGAACTTTGAGAGTTCCCCAGCAGAATTCCCCACCGAGCGCTCCAAGGTGGCCTACATGGTATCCTACCTGACGGGAAGGGCCCGCACATGGGCCACCGCGGAATGGGCCAGGGATTCCATCTCCTGTCACTCTCTCCCCGCTTTCATCCAGGCCCTGCGAACGGTGTTCGATCCCATTTCCGCTGACCGAGACAAGGCTCGCCAACTCTGTCAGATAGACCAGGGACAAGACACCGTCGGAGACTACGCCATCCGGTTCCGCACGCTGGCCGCGGCGAGCGGGTGGAATGCGGCGGCACTATATGACATCTTCCTCCGGGGTCTGTCAGGACCCATCCAAGATCAGCTAATCCCCTTAGATCTTCCCACCGACCTCGACGCCCTCATCGCTCTGGCTATCCGCACTGACAACCGGCTGCATGAGTGGAGAAAGCACCGACGCAGCAACGCTCCCGCCTTCGTTCCAGTAGCCGGCCCTGACGCTCACCACTCCAGGCCGTACGGGGATCGGCAGCGCCAGGAGCCAGAACCGATGCAGTTGGGCAGAGCCAAGTTAACAGAGGAGGAGAAGTTACGGCGGCGCCGAGAGGGAAGATGCTACTACTGCGGCGAGCTCGGACACCTCCTTCTCTCCTGTCCAGTGAGGAGGACCCTGAAGGTAAGCGCCTTCTCGGCGGCTCTGTCCTCGGGGCGAGTGCTTCCCAAGGGCAGGATCACCCAGTCGGGAAGAGAGATAGAACTCGAAGTATTAATAGACTCAGGAGCAGACGAAAGCTTGATAGACTGGGCATTTGCTCGCCGGTGCGGGGTAAAGACTGAGCTACTGAACACTCCCGTGAAAGCTAAGGCACTCAATGGACAGGCACTCTTTGAGATAACTCACATAACCGAACCAGTCTCGTTGTCAATTGGCCTCCACCAGGAGAACATACGTCTACATGTCGTGACCTCACCAATGAACCCTCTCGTTCTCGGGTATCCATGGCTTCAACGCCACAACCCCGCTATAGACTGGGAATCAGGGGAAATAACGGGATGGGGGTCCGACTGTCATGATTCCTGTATCAAGTCTAACCCGCGCCCTGTGCCTTCCGCTCCAGACGCGCCAACCCCAGACTTAACCGGGGTCCCTGCGTGTTACCACCAATGGGCCGAGGTATTCAGCAAGGCCAAGGCTACCTCTCTGCCTCCCCACCGTCCGTATGATTGCGCCATTGACCTGCTGCCGGGATCAACGATACCCAAGGGGAGGCTGTATTCTCTCTCGGGACCTGAGAAGCAAGCCTTGAATGAATATATAGACTCCTCCTTGCAAGCAGGGCTGATTCGACCGTCGTCGTCGCCTGCGGGGGCGGGGTTCTTTTTCGTGGGCAAGAAGGACGGCACCCTACGTCCCTGCATTGATTATAGTCCCCTCAATCAGATCACCATCAAGAATCGGTATCCGCTCCCACTGATGTCGACCGTGTTCGACCAATTACAGCAAGCCCGGGTGTTCACCAAGTTAGATCTGCGCAACGCCTACCATCTGGTGCGCATCCGGGAAGGGGACGAATGGAAGACAGGGTTCAACACGCATCGAGGACATTTTGAATACCGCGTCATGCCATTTGGCCTCACCAATGCTCCCGCTGTGTTTCAGGCCATGATAAACGATGTTTTGAGAGACTGTTTGGACCGGTTTGTGTACGTATATTTGGACGATATTTTGATTTACTCCCCAGATCTGAAGACCCATAGGGTTCACGTCGAGACGGTGTTGCAACGACTCCTGGAACACCAACTATACGTAAAGGCCGAGAAAAGTGAATTTCACAAGAGCACCGTTTCTTTTCTCGGCTTCATCGTAGCCCCGGGCAAAGTAGAGATGGACCCGGCGAAAGTAAGCGCGGTAACGGAATGGCCTACCCCTGACTCACGTAAGAAGGTGCAACAATTCCTGGGCTTTGCCAATTTTTATCGGCGATTCATTAAGGGCTTCAGTGCCACAGCGGCTCCCTTGCACGCGCTCACGTCTCCTAAAGTCCCCTTCCGCTGGTCAGCAGAGGCGGAGGCGGCCTTCCAGGAGCTAAAGAACCGTTTCAGCACCGCTCCCATCCTCACGCTCCCTGATCCGTCGCGGCAGTTTGTGGTGGAGGTGGACGCCTCCAATCAAGGAGTAGGTGCCATCCTTTCGCAGAGGGCCAAGAGCGACAACAAGCTCCATCCGTGCGCGTTCCTGTCTCGACGGCTGACGCCCGCCGAACAGAATTATGACGTGGGGGATCGCGAACTGTTGGCAGTCAAGCTGGCATTAGAAGAATGGAGACATTGGTTAGAGGGAGCACAGCAGCCTTTTTTGGTCTGGACAGACCATAAAAATTTAGAATACATTAAGTCAGCTAAGAGACTGAATTCACGCCAAGCCCGCTGGTCACTTTTTTTCAATCGTTTTAACTTTACTTTGTCCTACAGACCGGGAACCAAGAACACCAAGCCTGACGCCCTCTCCCGTGTTTTCAACTCGGACCCAGAAATTAAGAAGCCTGAGACTATCCTGCCTTCTCATTGCCTGGTTAGAGCCGTGACCTGGCCTATCGAAGGCCGGGTACAGCAGGCCAATGGTAACGAACCACCCCCTAGTGGTTGCCCTGAGAACCGACTATTTGTCCCTGCTCAATTACGATCCCAAGTCATCCATTGGGCTCACACCTCCAGACTCTCCTGCCATCCGGGCATGCGCCGAACGCTGTTCGTAATCCAGCAGCGATTCTGGTGGCCCTCCATGAGGGCAGACGTCAAGGAATACGTTGCCGCCTGTCCCGTCTGCGCCCGGAATAAGAACGCCCACGGCGCCCGCATGGGGTTGCTGCATCCCCTACCCATTCCTTCGCGCCCGTGGGCGGAGATATCTATGGACTTCGTCACCGGGCTTCCGACCTCGCATGGGCGAACCACCATACTCACAGTGGTGGATAGATTTTCAAAGATGGCTCATTTTATCGCCTTGCCCAAGCTCCCGTCCGCTAAACGAACGGCCACCGTGATGATGGACCACATATTCCGGGTTCATGGGTTCCCGAAAGACATAGTTTCCGATAGAGGGCCCCAATTCGTATCCAGGTTTTGGCGGGAGTTTTGCAAGCTCATAGGGGCAACCGTGAGTCTCACGTCAGGCTATCACCCGGAGGCAAACGGACAGACTGAACGTATTAATCAACAGTTGGAGACAAGTCTCCGCTGCCTGGTCTCCCAGAACCCCTCCTCGTGGAGCAAGAACCTCTCCTGGGTGGAGTATGCCCACAACTCCCTGCCCACCACGGCTACAGGTATGTCCCCCTTCAAGTGTGTGTTTGGCTACCAGCCCCCTGTCTTCCCTGACAGTGAGCCGGAGGTGACGGTGTCTTCGGCCCACGCCTTGGTGCGCCGCTGTCATCGCGTCTGGTCGGCGGCTCGGGCCACGCTGGTCCGACAGGGGGACCGGGTAAAGCGGATGGCTGACCGGAGGAGACGTCCGGCGCCCGTGTACCAGAGAGGTCAACGTGTCTGGCTATCCACCAAGGATCTTCCCCACCGGGGGGACTCCAGGAAACTGGCGCCTCGCTTCGTGGGTCCGTTCCCCATCGCCAAGGTCGTGCACCCGGCCGCGGTGCGTCTACGCTTGCCCAGGTCCCTTGCAGTCCACCCCACCTTTCACGTGGGGAAGGTCAAGCCGGTGGTGGACAGCCCGTTGGTGCCGGATCCGGCGCCCCCTCCGCCTCCGCGGACTGTGGACGGTGGGACGGCCTACACCGTCAAAGAACTATTGGATGTGCGCAGAAGAGGCCGGGGCTGGCAGTACCTGGTGGACTGGGAGGGTTATGGACCGGAGGAGCGGCAATGGGTGCCGCCTAGTTATATTTTGGACCCGGGACTTTTTGAGGACTTCTATGCGGCTCACCCTGGGGCTCCTGGGCCGTCTGGGATCCGGCCCTAGGGGGGGGGTTCTGTCATGCGGTCGCGTTTATTTTTTCAGTTTTTGTCTCGTCAATT
>NC_090860.1:6240000-6252500 GCF_024217435.2 Syngnathus scovelli | reverse complement strand
AGCGGATCGGCTGTTTATAAGCACCGCGGAGGTGGTCGCGGCGCCTCATTCGACTTCCAGCGGCCGGCGAGCTCGCGCACCCGCCCGGCACATCCGGGAGGCCGTGCGCACGAGCCAAGTGGCCGAAAATAGCCCCCGCCGAGCGGATCGGCTGTTTATAAGCACCGCGGAGGTGGTCGCGGCGCCTCATTCGACTTCCAGCGGCCGGCGAGCTCGCGCACCCGCCCGGCACATCCGGGAGGCCGTGCGCACGAGCCAAGTGGCCGAAAATAGCCCCCGCCGAGCGGATCGGCTGTTTATAAGCACCGCGGAGGTGGTCGCGGCGCCTCATTCGACTTCCAGCGGCCGGCGAGCTCGCGCACCCGCCCGGCACATCCGGGAGGCCGTGCGCACGAGCCAAGTGGCCGAAAATAGCCCCCGCCGAGCGGATCGGCGGTTTATAAGCACCGCGGAGGTGGTCGCGGCGCCTCATTCGACTTCCAGCGGCCGGCGAGCTCGCGCACCCGCCCGGCACATCCGGGAGGCCGTGCGCACGAGCCAAGTGGCCGAAAATAGCCCCCGCCGAGCGGATCGGCTGTTTATAAGCACCGCGGAGGTGGTCGCGGCGCCTCATTCGACTTCCAGCGGCCGGCGAGCCCGCGCACCCGCCCGGCACATCCGGGAGGCCGTGCGCACGAGCCAAGTGGCCGAAAATAGCCCCCGCCGAGCGGATCGGCTGTTTATAAGCACCGCGGAGGTGGCCGCGGCGCCTCATTCGACTTCCAGCGGCCGGCGAGCTCGCGCACCCGCCCGGCACATCCGGGAGGCCGTGCGCACGAGCCAAGTGGCCGAAAATAGCCCCCGCCGAGCGGATCGGCTGTTTATAAGCACCGCAGAGGTGGTCGCGGCGCCTCATTCGACTTCCGGCGGGCGGCGAGCTCGCGCACCCGCCCGGCACATCCGGGAGGCCGTGCGCACGAGCCAAGTGGCCGAAAATAGCCCCCGCCGAGCGGATCGGCGGTTTATAAGCACCGCGGAGGTGGTCGCGGCGCCTCATTCGACTTCAAGCGGCCGGCGAGCTCGCGCATCCGCCCGGCACATCCGGGAGGCCGTGCGCACGAGCCAAGTGGCCGAAAATAGCCCCCGCCGAGCGGATCGGCTGTTTATAAGCACCGCGGAGGTGGTCGCGGCGCCTCATTCGACTTCCAGCGGCCGGCGAGCCCGCGCACCCGCCCGGCACATCCGGGAGGCCGTGCACACGAGCCAAGTGGCCGAAAATAGCCCCCGCCGAGCGGATCGGCTGTTTATAAGCACCGCGGAGGTGGTCGCGGCGCCTCATTCGACTTCCAGCGGCCCGCGAGCTCGCGCACCCGCCCGGCACATCCGGGAGGCCGTGCGCACGAGCCAAGTGGCCGAAAATAGCCCGCGCCGAGCGGATCGGCTGTTTATAAGCACCGCGGAGGTGGTCGCGGCGCCTCATTCGACTTCCAGCTGCCGGCGAGCCCGCGCACCCGCCTGGCACATCCGGGAGGCCGTGCGCACGAGCCAAGTGGCCGAAAATAGCCCCCGCCGAGCGGATCGGCTGTTTATAAGCACCGCGGGGGTGGTCGCGGCGCCTCATTCGACTTCCAGCGGCCGGCGAGCTCGCGCACCCGCCCGGCACATCCGGGAGGCCGTGCGCACGAGCCAAGTGGACGAAAATAGCCCCCGCCGAGCGGATCGGCTGTTTATAAGCACCGCGGAGGTGGTCGCGGCGCCTCATTCGACTTCCAGCGGCCGGCGAGCCCGCGCACCCGCCCGGCACATCCGGGAGGCCGTGCGCACGAGCCAAGTGGCCGAAAATAGCCCCCGCCGAGCGGATCGGCTGTTTATAAGCACCGCGGAGGTGGTCGCGGCGCCTCATTCGACTTCCAGCGGCCGGCGAGCTCGCGCACCTTCCCGGCACATCCGGGAGGCCGTGCGCACGAGCCAAGTGGACGAAAATAGCCCCCGCCGAGCGGATCGGCTGTTTATAAGCACCGCGGAGGTGGTCGCGGCGCCTCATTCGACTTCCAGCGGCCGGCGAGCTCGTGCACCCGCCCGGCACATCCGGGAGGCCGTGCGCACGAGCCAAGTGGCCGAAAATAGCCCCCGCCGAGCGGATCGGCTGTTTATAAGCACCGCGGAGGTGGTCGCGGCGCCTCATTCGACTTCCAGCGGCCGGCGAGCTCGCGCACCCGCCCGGCACATCCGGGAGGCCGTGCGCACGAGCCAAGTGGCCGAAAATAGCCCCCGCCGAGCGGATCGGCGGTTTATAAGCACCGCGGAGGTGGTCGCGGCGCCTCATTCGACTTCAAGCGGCCGGCGAGCTCGCGCACCCGCCCGGCACATCCGGGAGGCCGTGCGCACGAGCCAAGTGGCCGAAAATAGCCCCCGCCGAGCGGATCGGCTGTTTATAAGCACCGCGGAGGTGGTCGCGGCGCCTCATTCGACTTCCAGCGGCCGGCGAGCCCGCGCACCCGCCCGGCACATCCGGGAGGCCGTGCGCACGAGCCAAGTGGCCGAAAATAGCCCCCGCCGAGCGGATCGGCTGTTTATAAGCACCGCGGAGGTGGTCGCGGCGCCTCATTCGACTTCCAGCGGCCGGCGAGCTCGCGCACCCGCCCGGCACATCCGGGAGGCCGTGCGCACGAGCCAAGTGGACGAAAATAGCCCCCGCCGAGCGGATCGGCTGTTTATAAGCACCGCGGAGGTGGTCGCGGCGCCTCATTCGACTTCCAGCGGCCGGCGAGCTCGCGCACCCGCCCGGCACATCCGGGAGGCCGTGCGCACGAGCCAAGTGGCCGAAAATAGCCCGCGCCGAGCGGATCGGCTGTTTATAAGCACCGCGGAGGTGGTCGCGGCGCCTCATTCGACTTCCAGCGGCCGGCGAGCTCGCGCACCCGCCCGGCACATCCGGGAGGCCGTGCGCACGAGCCAAGTGGCCGAAAATAGCCCGCGCCGAGCGGATCGGCTGTTTATAAGCACCGCGGAGGTGGTCGCGGCGCCTCATTCGACTTCAAGCGGCCGGCGAGCTCGCGCACCCGCCCGGCACATCCGGGAGGCCGTGCGCACGAGCCAAGTGGCCGAAAATAGCCCCCGCCGAGCGGATCGGCTGTTTATAAGCACCGCGGAGGTGGTCGCGGCGCCTCATTCGACTTCCAGCGGCCGGCGAGCCCGCGCACCCGCCTGGCACATCCGGGAGGCCGTGCGCACGAGCCAAGTGGCCGAAAATAGCCCCCGCCGAGCGGATCGGCTGTTTATAAGCACCGCGGGGGTGGTCGCGGCGCCTCATTCGACTTCCAGCGGCCGGCGAGCTCGCGCACCCGCCCGGCACATCCGGGAGGCCGTGCGCACGAGCCAAGTGGACGAAAATAGCCCCCGCCGAGCGGATCGGCTGTTTATAAGCACCGCGGAGGTGGTCGCGGCGCCTCATTCGACTTCCAGCGGCCGGCGAGCCCGCGCACCCGCCCGGCACATCCGGGAGGCCGTGCGCACGAGCCAAGTGGCCGAAAATAGCCCCCGCCGAGCGGATCGGCTGTTTATAAGCACCGCGGAGGTGGTCGCGGCGCCTCATTCGACTTCCAGCGGCCGGCGAGCTCGCGCACCGGCCCGGCACATCCGGGAGGCCGTGCGCACGAGCCAAGTGGCCGAAAATAGCCCCCGCCGAGCGGATCGGCTGTTTATAAGCACCGCGGAGGTGGTCGCGGCGCCTCATTCGACTTCCAGCGGCCGGCGAGCTCGCGCACCCGCCCGGCACATCCGGGAGGCCGTGCGCACGAGCCAAGTGGCCGAAAATAGCCCCCGCCGAGCGGATCGGCTGTTTATAAGCACCGCGGAGGTGGTCGCGGCGCCTCATTCGACTTCCAGCGGCCGGCGAGCTCGCGCACCCGCCCGGCACATCCGGGAGGCCGTGCGCACGAGCCAAGTGGCCGAAAATAGCCCCCGCCGAGCGGATCGGCTGTTTATAAGCACCGCGGAGGTGGTCGCGGCGCCTCATTCGACTTCCAGCGGCCGGCGAGCTCGCGCACCCGCCCGGCACATCCGGGAGGCCGTGCGCACGAGCCAAGTGGCCGAAAATAGCCCCCGCCGAGCGGATCGGCTGTTTATAAGCACCGCGGAGGTGGTCGCGGCGCCTCATTCGACTTCCAGCGGCCGGCGAGCTCGCGCACCCGCCCGGCACATCCGGGAGGCCGTGCGCACGAGCCAAGTGGCCGAAAATAGCCCCCGCCGAGCGGATCGGCGGTTTATAAGCACCGCGGAGGTGGTCGCGGCGCCTCATTCGACTTCCAGCGGCCGGCGAGCTCGCGCACCCGCCCGGCACATCCGGGAGGCCGTGCGCACGAGCCAAGTGGCCGAAAATAGCCCCCGCCGAGCGGATCGGCTGTTTATAAGCACCGCAGAGGTGGTCGCGGCGCCTCATTCGACTTCCGGCGGGCGGCGAGCTCGCGCACCCGCCCGGCACATCCGGGAGGCCGTGCGCACGAGCCAAGTGGCCGAAAATAGCCCCCGCCGAGCGGATCGGCGGTTTATAAGCACCGCGGAGGTGGTCGCGGCGCCTCATTCGACTTCAAGCGGCCGGCGAGCTCGCGCACCCGCCCGGCACATCCGGGAGGCCGTGCGCACGAGCCAAGTGGCCGAAAATAGCCCCCGCCGAGCGGATCGGCTGTTTATAAGCACCGCGGAGGTGGTCGCGGCGCCTCATTCGACTTCCAGCGGCCGGCGAGCCCGCGCACCCGCCCGGCACATCCGGGAGGCCGTGCGCACGAGCCAAGTGGCCGAAAATAGCCCCCGCCGAGCGGATCGGCTGTTTATAAACACCGCGGAGGTGGTCGCGGCGCCTCATTCGACTTCCAGCGGCCGGCGAGCTCGCGCACCCGCCCGGCACATCCGGGAGGCCGTGCGCACGAGCCAAGTGGCCGAAAATAGCCCCCGCCGAGCGGATCGGCTGTTTATAAGCACCGCGGAGGTGGTCGCGGCGCCTCATTCGACTTCCAGCGGCCGGCGAGCTCGCGCACCCGCCCGGCACATCCGGGAGGCCGTGCGCACGAGCCAAGTGGCCGAAAATAGCCCCCGCCGAGCGGATCGGCTGTTTATAAGCACCGCGGAGGTGGTCGCGGCGCCTCATTCGACTTCCAGCGGCCGGCGAGCCCGCGCACCCGCCTGGCACATCCGGGAGGCCGTGCGCACGAGCCAAGTGGCCGAAAATAGCCCCCGCCGAGCGGATCGGCTGTTTATAAGCACCGCGGAGGTGGTCGCGGCGCCTCATTCGACTTCCAGCGGCCGGCGAGCTCGCGCACCCGCCCGGCACATCCGGGAGGCCGTGCGCACGAGCCAAGTGGCCGAAAATAGCCCGCGCCGAGCGGATCGGCTGTTTATAAGCACCGCGGAGGTGGTCGCGGCGCCTCATTCGACTTCAAGCGGCCGGCGAGCTCGCGCACCCGCCCGGCACATCCGGGAGGCCGTGCGCACGAGCCAAGTGGCCGAAAATAGCCCCCGCCGAGCGGATCGGCTGTTTATAAGCACCGCGGAGGTGGTCGCGGCGCCTCATTCGACTTCCAGCGGCCGGCGAGCTCGCGCACCCGCCCGGCACATCCGGGAGGCCGTGCGCACGAGCCAAGTGGCCGAAAATAGCCCGCGCCGAGCGGATCGGCTGTTTATAAGCACCGCGGAGGTGGTCGCGGCGCCTCATTCGACTTCCAGCGGCCGGCGAGCTCGCGCACCCGCCCGGCACATCCGGGAGGCCGTGCGCACGAGCCAAGTGGACGAAAATAGCCCCCGCCGAGCGGATCGGCTGTTTATAAGCACCGCGGAGGTGGTCGCGGCGCCTCATTCGACTTCCAGCGGCCGGCGAGCTCGCGCACCCGCCCGGCACATCCGGGAGGCCGTGCGCACGAGCCAAGTGGCCGAAAATAGCCCGCGCCGAGCGGATCGGCTGTTTATAAGCACCGCGGAGGTGGTCGCGGCGCCTCATTCGACTTCAAGCGGCCGGCGAGCTCGCGCACCCGCCCGGCACATCCGGGAGGCCGTGCGCACGAGCCAAGTGGCCGAAAATAGCCCCCGCCGAGCGGATCGGCTGTTTATAAGCACCGCGGAGGTGGTCGCGGCGCCTCATTCAACTTCCAGCGGGCCGCGCACTCGCGCACGCCGCCCGGTTCAAATTTTCTAAGTGCAACGCACAATGAGATGCATGAGAAACGGCCTTGGTTACCATCACATTTGAAGCGATGAATACGAAGTTAAATTTTATGACTCGGTGTATAAGTCGAGGTCGATTTTTTTCGGTCGATTTTGGATCGAAAAAGGTCGACCAATACACCGGCAAATACGGTATATATACTTATTATAAATGTAGTATTTATTTATATAGATTTATTGTTTATTTATATATATAAAGGCAGGTCCGCAAAAATATTTCTGACGCGTAGCCGGTCCGTGGCGCAAGAAAGTTTGGGGACCACTAGTCTAAAAGAATCTGGCCGTAACTGGAATAGGGTTCTACGCGAATGCCCAACGGAAAAGTGAAGTGCACAAAACCTGCATTTGGCTGTATCAAAATAAATGTCATGAAAAAGGTAAAAACACTACATGGAAGCACAATGTGTTGTGCTGGGATCTTTTACAAGTAAAGACTGCTGCTTTGAGTTCACAGGGAGCCATGCTCTTTATTCACTGTACATAGTCTGTCCTCTAGCGGTAAAAACGTGAACTGCAATGCTATGGCTGTCGCCACACAATGTAGGTTTTAAACTCGTGTTGTAGTTTCAGTGTCGGAGTTCAAACTAGGCTTGCAGTTTCCGAATGCCATTCTTGATGGGTGCTGTAAAAAGTTCTTGGCTTAAACGATTGAAGTGCACATAAGAAAAAAAAAAAAAAAAAAAAGCTTACGGTAACTGGTATTCCCAGGCGGTCTCCCATCCAAGTACTAACCAGGCCCGACCCTGCTTAGCCTCCGAGATCGGACGAGATCGGGCGCTCTCAGGGTAGTATGGCCGTAAGCCGTGAGACCGCTCAGAATTTTTCATTTTATAGACACAATCGCCCCTGAAACCATGCCAAGCAGCGGCGGGACTTGATGGCTGTGGTAAAAGTTTCCTTTCACAATTGACGTGGGAAAAAAAAAAAAAAAAAAAAAGGCTTTCAGCACCTGGTATTCCCGGACGGTCACCCTTCACTTTTGTTTTTTTTTTTGTTTTTTTTACAACCAGGGCCGAAACAGTCTTTCTTCCGAGGCTTTTGGTGTTTTCTGGAAACATGGCTATCATGAAAAGTTATTGACAGCTTTTTATGCGGTAGCACGAATTTGCCGTTGCGACCTGCATTTTGCTGAATCAAAATAAATGCCTTGAAAAGTTTAAAAACACTTCATGGAAGTGTTGTGTTGGGTTCTTTTACAACTCAAGCCTGCTGCTTTGAGTTCACAGGGAGCCATGCTCACTGTACATAGTCTGCTCTCTAGCGGTAAAAAATTTAACTACAATGCTGTGGATGTCACCACATAATATAGCTTTCAAACTCGTGTTATAGTTTCAATGTCGGAGTTTAAATTAGGCTTGCTGTTTCCGGATGCCATTCGTGATGGGTGTTGTAAAAAATAGCTTCTTAAACGATTGAAGTGCACATAAGAAAAAGAAAAAGCTTACAGCACCTGGTATTCCCAGGCGGTCTCCCATCCAAGTACTAACCAGGCCCGACCCTGCTTAGCTTCCGAGATCGGACGAGATCGGGCGTTCTCAGGGTAGTATGGCCGTAAGCCGTGAGGTGACCCAACATTTTGCATTTTATAGACACAATCGCCCCTGAAACTAGCGAGCGAGCCAATGAAGCCTTCAAAACTGCTTCGGCACATGGAGACCAAGCATCCTGCATTAAAAGACAAACCTTAACCACTTCGGGTTTCATTGTCTCCGATTACGCCTGGATGGGACCGGCTCGTTTCTGAGAAACAAGCTCGGTGCTCCCAATAATTCAACGTAATGGTGACTTTTATTTTTATGTGGTTTATATTTGTTTTTATGCCAGTCGTATCATTTTATTTAATCGTATTTACCGTATTTGCCGGTGTACAGGTCGACTCGGTGTATAAGTCGACCCCCTAAAATTCGACGGAAATTTACGATTTTATGATATATCCTTTGTATAAGTCGAGCTCAATTGTTGCATTATATTAAACTTCAAAATTCAATATGCGAAATTTATTGACGAAATGTGTTCAAATTCTGGGAGGCCGTGCGCATGCTGCTGTTTATAAGCACCGCGGAGGAGATCGCGGCCGGCGAGCTCGCGCACGCCGCCCGGCACCAACGGGAGGCCGGAAATAGCTCCAAGCGGGGGTGGTCGCGGCGCCTCATTCGACTTCCAGCGGCCGGCGAGCTCGCGCACCCGCCCGGCACATCCGGGAGGCCGTGCGCACGAGCCAAGTGGACGAAAATAGCCCCCGCCGAGCGGATCGGCTGTTTATAAGCACCGCGGAGGTGGTCGCGGCGCCTCATTCGACTTCCAGCGGCCGGCGAGCCCGCGCACCCGCCCGGCACATCCGGGAGGCCGTGCGCACGAGCCAAGTGGCCGAAAATAGCCCCCGCCGAGCGGATCGGCTGTTTATAAGCACCGCGGAGGTGGTCGCGGCGCCTCATTCGACTTCCAGCGGCCGGCGAGCTCGCGCACCCGCCCGGCACATCCGGGAGGCCGTGCGCACGAGCCAAGTGGCCGAAAATAGCCCCCGCCGAGCGGATCGGCTGTTTATAAGCACCGCGGAGGTGGTCGCGGCGCCTCATTCGACTTCCAGCGGCCGGCGAGCTCGCGCACCCGCCCGGCACATCCGGGAGGCCGTGCGCACGAGCCAAGTGGCCGAAAATAGCCCCCGCCGAGCGGATCGGCTGTTTATAAGCACCGCGGAGGTGGTCGCGGCGCCTCATTCGACTTCCAGCGGCCGGCGAGCTCGCGCACCCGCCCGGCACATCCGGGAGGCCGTGCGCACGAGCCAAGTGGCCGAAAATAGCCCCCGCCGAGCGGATCGGCGGTTTATAAGCACCGCGGAGGTGGTCGCGGCGCCTCATTCGACTTCCAGCGGCCGGCGAGCTCGCGCACCCGCCCGGCACATCCGGGAGGCCGTGCGCACGAGCCAAGTGGCCGAAAATAGCCCCCGCCGAATGGATCGGCTGTTTATAAGCACCGCAGAGGTGGTCGCGGCGCCTCATTCGACTTCCGGCGGGCGGCGAGCTCGCGCACCCGCCCGGCACATCCGGGAGGCCGTGCGCACGAGCCAAGTGGCCGAAAATAGCCCCCGCCGAGCGGATCGGCGGTTTATAAGCACCGCGGAGGTGGTCGCGGCGCCTCATTCGACTTCAAGCGGCCGGCGAGCTCGCGCACCCGCCCGGCACATCCGGGAGGCCGTGCGCACGAGCCAAGTGGCCGAAAATAGCCCCCGCCGAGCGGATCGGCTGTTTATAAGCACCGCGGAGGTGGTCGCGGCGCCTCATTCGACTTCCAGCGGCCGGCGAGCCCGCGCACCCGCCCGGCACATCCGGGAGGCCGTGCACACGAGCCAAGTGGCCGAAAATAGCCCCCGCCGAGCGGATCGGCTGTTTATAAGCACCGCGGAGGTGGTCGCGGCGCCTCATTCGACTTCCAGCGGCCCGCGAGCTCGCGCACCCGCCCGGCACATCCGGGAGGCCGTGCGCACGAGCCAAGTGGCCGAAAATAGCCCGCGCCGAGCGGATCGGCTGTTTATAAGCACCGCGGAGGTGGTCGCGGCGCCTCATTCGACTTCCAGCTGCCGGCGAGCCCGCGCACCCGCCTGGCACATCCGGGAGGCCGTGCGCACGAGCCAAGTGGCCGAAAATAGCCCCCGCCGAGCGGATCGGCTGTTTATAAGCACCCCGGGGGTGGTCGCGGCGCCTCATTCGACTTCCAGCGGCCGGCGAGCTCGCGCACCCGCCCGGCACATCCGGGAGGCCGTGCGCACGAGCCAAGTGGACGAAAATAGCCCCCGCCGAGCGGATCGGCTGTTTATAAGCACCGCGGAGGTGGTCGCGGCGCCTCATTCGACTTCCAGCGGCCGGCGAGCCCGCGCACCCGCCCGGCACATCCGGGAGGCCGTGCGCACGAGCCAAGTGGCCGAAAATAGCCCCCGCCGAGCGGATCGGCTGTTTATAAGCACCGCGGAGGTGGTCGCGGCGCCTCATTCGACTTCCAGCGGCCGGCGAGCTCGCGCACCTTCCCGGCACATCCGGGAGGCCGTGCGCACGAGCCAAGTGGACGAAAATAGCCCCCGCCGAGCGGATCGGCTGTTTATAAGCACCGCGGAGGTGGTCGCGGCGCCTCATTCGACTTCCAGCTGCCGGCGAGCTCGCGCACCCGCCCGGCACATCCGGGAGGCCGTGCGCACGAGCCAAGTGGCCGAAAATAGCCCCCGCCGAGCGGATCGGCTCTTTATAAGCACCGCGGAGGTGGTCGCGGCGCCTCATTCGACTTCCAGCGGCCGGCGAGCTCGCGCACCCGCCCGGCACATCCGGGAGGCCGTGCGCACGAGCCAAGTGGACGAAAATAGCCCCCGCCGAGCGGATCGGCTGTTTATAAGCACCGCGGAGGTGGTCGCGGCGCCTCATTCGACTTCCAGCGGCCGGCGAGCTCGCGCACCCACCCGGCACATCCGGGAGGCCGTGCGCACGAGCCAAGTGGCCGAAAACAGCCCGCGCCGAGCGGATCGGCTGTTTATAAGCACCGCGGAGGTGGTCGCGGCGCCTCATTCGACTTCAAGCGGCCGGCGCGCTCGCGCACCCGCCCGGCACATCCGGGAGGCCGTGCGCACGAGCCAAGTGGCCGAAAATAGCCCCCGCCGAGCGGATCGGCTGTTTATAAGCACCGCGGAGGTGGTCGCGGCGCCTCATTCGACTTCCAGCGGCCGGCGAGCTCGCGCACCGGCCCGGCACATCCGGGAGGCCGTGCGCACGAGCCAAGTGGCCGAAAATAGCCCCCGCCGAGCGGATCGGCTGTTTATAAGCACCGCGGAGGTGGTCGCGGCGCCTCATTCGACTTCCAGCGGCCGGCGAGCTCGCGCACCCGCCCGGCACATCCGGGAGGCCGTGCGCACGAGCCAAGTGGCCGAAAATAGCCCCCGCCGAGCGGATCGGCTGTTTATAAGCACCGCGGAGGTGGTCGCGGCGCCTCATTCGACTTCCAGCGGCCGGCGAGCTCGCGCACCCGCCCGGCACATCCGGGAGGCCGTGCGCACGAGCCAAGTGACCGAAAATAGCCCCCGCCGAGCGGATCGGCTGTTTATAAGCACCGCGGAGGTGGTCGCGGCGCCTCATTCGACTTCCAGCGGCCGGCGAGCTCGCGCACCCGCCCGGCACATCCGGGAGGCCGTGCGCACGAGCCAAGTGGCCGAAAATAGCCCCCGCCGACCGGATCGGCTGTTTATAAGCACCGCGGAGGTGGTCGCGGCGCCTCATTCGACTTCCAGCGGCCGGCGAGCTCGCGCACCCGCCCGGCACATCCGGGAGGCCGTGCGCACGAGCCAAGTGGCCGAAAATAGCCCCCGCCGAGCGGATCGGCGGTTTATAAGCACCGCGGAGGTGGTCGCGGCGCCTCATTCGACTTCCAGCGGCCGGCGAGCTCGCGCACCCGCCCGGCACATCCGGGAGGCCGTGCGCACGAGCCAAGTGGCCGAAAATAGCCCCCGCCGAGCGGATCGGCTGTTTATAAGCACCGCGGAGGTGGTCGCGGCGCCTCATTCGACTTCCGGCGGGCGGCGAGCTCGCGCACCCGCCCGGCACATCCGGGAGGCCGTGCGCACGAGCCAAGTGGCCGAAAATAGCCCCCGCCGAGCGGATCGGCGGTTTATAAGCACCGCGGAGTTGGTCGCGGCGCCTCATTCGACTTCAAGCGGCCGGCGAGCTCGCGCATCCGCCCGGCACATCCGGGAGGCCGTGCGCACGAGCCAAGTGGCCGAAAATAGCCCCCGCCGAGCGGATCGGCTGTTTATAAGCACCGCGGAGGTGGTCGCGGCGCCTCATTCGACTTCCAGCGGCCGGCGAGCCCGCGCACCCGCCCGGCACATCCGGGAGGCCGTGCGCACGAGCCAAATGGCCGAAAATAGCCCCCGCCGAGCGGATCGGCTGTTTATAAGCACCGCGGAGGTGGTCGCGGCGCCTCATTCGACTTCCAGCGGCCGGCGAGCTCGCGCACCCGCCCGGCACATCCGGGAGGCCGTGCGCACGAGCCAAGTGGCCGAAAATAGCCCCCGCCGAGCGGATCGGCTGTTTATAAGCACCGCGGAGGTGGTCGCGGCGCCTCATTCGACTTCCAGCGGCCGGCGAGCTCGCGCACCCGCCCGGCACATCCGGGAGGCCGTGCGCACGAGCCAAGTGGCCGAAAATAGCCCGCGCCGAGCGGATCGGCTGTTTATAAGCACCGCGGAGGTGGTCGCGGCGCCTCATTCGACTTCCAGCGGCCGGCGAGCTCGCGCACCCGCCCGGCACATCCGGGAGGCCGTGCGCACG
>NC_090860.1:6227500-6235000 GCF_024217435.2 Syngnathus scovelli | reverse complement strand
TGGCCGAAAATAGCCCCCGCCGAGCGGATCGGCTGTTTATAAGCACCGCGGAGGTGGTCGCGGCGCCTCATTCGACTTCCAGCGGCCGGCGAGCTCGCGCACCCGCCCGGCACATCCGGGAGGCCGTGCGCACGAGCCAAGTGGACGAAAATAGCCCCCGCCGAGCGGATCGGCTGTTTATAAGCACCGCGGAGGTGGTCGCGGCGCCTCATTCGACTTCCAGCGGCCGGCGAGCCCGCGCACCCGCCCGGCACATCCGGGAGGCCGTGCGCACGAGCCAAGTGGCCGAAAATAGCCCCCGCCGAGCGGATCGGCTGTTTATAAGCACCGCGGAGGTGGTCGCGGCGCCTCATTCGACTTCCAGCGGCCGGCGAGCTCGCGCACCCGCCCGGCACATCCGGGAGGCCGTGCGCACGAGCCAAGTGGCCGAAAATAGCCCCCGCCGAGCGGATCGGCTGTTTATAAGCACCGCGGAGGTGGTCGCGGCGCCTCATTCGACTTCCAGCGGCCGGCGAGCTCGCGCACCCGCCCGGCACATCCGGGAGGCCGTGCGCACGAGCCAAGTGGCCGAAAATAGCCCCCGCCGAGCGGATCGGCTGTTTATAAGCACCGCGGAGGTGGTCGCGGCGCCTCATTCGACTTCCAGCGGCCGGCGAGCTCGCGCACCCGCCCGGCACATCCGGGAGGCCGTGCGCACGAGCCAAGTGGCCGAAAATAGCCCCCGCCGAGCGGATCGGCGGTTTATAAGCACCGCGGAGGTGGTCGCGGCGCCTCATTCGACTTCCAGCGGCCGGCGAGCTCGCGCACCCGCCCGGCACATCCGGGAGGCCGTGCGCACGAGCCAAGTGGCCGAAAATAGCCCCCGCCGAATGGATCGGCTGTTTATAAGCACCGCAGAGGTGGTCGCGGCGCCTCATTCGACTTCCGGCGGGCGGCGAGCTCGCGCACCCGCCCGGCACATCCGGGAGGCCGTGCGCACGAGCCAAGTGGCCGAAAATAGCCCCCGCCGAGCGGATCGGCGGTTTATAAGCACCGCGGAGGTGGTCGCGGCGCCTCATTCGACTTCAAGCGGCCGGCGAGCTCGCGCACCCGCCCGGCACATCCGGGAGGCCGTGCGCACGAGCCAAGTGGCCGAAAATAGCCCCCGCCGAGCGGATCGGCTGTTTATAAGCACCGCGGAGGTGGTCGCGGCGCCTCATTCGACTTCCAGCGGCCGGCGAGCCCGCGCACCCGCCCGGCACATCCGGGAGGCCGTGCACACGAGCCAAGTGGCCGAAAATAGCCCCCGCCGAGCGGATCGGCTGTTTATAAGCACCGCGGAGGTGGTCGCGGCGCCTCATTCGACTTCCAGCGGCCCGCGAGCTCGCGCACCCGCCCGGCACATCCGGGAGGCCGTGCGCACGAGCCAAGTGGCCGAAAATAGCCCGCGCCGAGCGGATCGGCTGTTTATAAGCACCGCGGAGGTGGTCGCGGCGCCTCATTCGACTTCCAGCTGCCGGCGAGCCCGCGCACCCGCCTGGCACATCCGGGAGGCCGTGCGCACGAGCCAAGTGGCCGAAAATAGCCCCCGCCGAGCGGATCGGCTGTTTATAAGCACCCCGGGGGTGGTCGCGGCGCCTCATTCGACTTCCAGCGGCCGGCGAGCTCGCGCACCCGCCCGGCACATCCGGGAGGCCGTGCGCACGAGCCAAGTGGACGAAAATAGCCCCCGCCGAGCGGATCGGCTGTTTATAAGCACCGCGGAGGTGGTCGCGGCGCCTCATTCGACTTCCAGCGGCCGGCGAGCCCGCGCACCCGCCCGGCACATCCGGGAGGCCGTGCGCACGAGCCAAGTGGCCGAAAATAGCCCCCGCCGAGCGGATCGGCTGTTTATAAGCACCGCGGAGGTGGTCGCGGCGCCTCATTCGACTTCCAGCGGCCGGCGAGCTCGCGCACCTTCCCGGCACATCCGGGAGGCCGTGCGCACGAGCCAAGTGGACGAAAATAGCCCCCGCCGAGCGGATCGGCTGTTTATAAGCACCGCGGAGGTGGTCGCGGCGCCTCATTCGACTTCCAGCTGCCGGCGAGCTCGCGCACCCGCCCGGCACATCCGGGAGGCCGTGCGCACGAGCCAAGTGGCCGAAAATAGCCCCCGCCGAGCGGATCGGCTCTTTATAAGCACCGCGGAGGTGGTCGCGGCGCCTCATTCGACTTCCAGCGGCCGGCGAGCTCGCGCACCCGCCCGGCACATCCGGGAGGCCGTGCGCACGAGCCAAGTGGACGAAAATAGCCCCCGCCGAGCGGATCGGCTGTTTATAAGCACCGCGGAGGTGGTCGCGGCGCCTCATTCAACTTCCAGCGGCCGGCGAGCTCGCGCACCCACCCGGCACATCCGGGAGGCCGTGCGCACGAGCCAAGTGGCCGAAAACAGCCCGCGCCGAGCGGATCGGCTGTTTATAAGCACCGCGGAGGTGGTCGCGGCGCCTCATTCGACTTCAAGCGGCCGGCGCGCTCGCGCACCCGCCCGGCACATCCGGGAGGCCGTGCGCACGAGCCAAGTGGCCGAAAATAGCCCCCGCCGAGCGGATCGGCTGTTTATAAGCACCGCGGAGGTGGTCGCGGCGCCTCATTCGACTTCCAGCGGCCGGCGAGCTCGCGCACCGGCCCGGCACATCCGGGAGGCCGTGCGCACGAGCCAAGTGGCCGAAAATAGCCCCCGCCGAGCGGATCGGCTGTTTATAAGCACCGCGGAGGTGGTCGCGGCGCCTCATTCGACTTCCAGCGGCCGGCGAGCTCGCGCACCCGCCCGGCACATCCGGGAGGCCGTGCGCACGAGCCAAGTGGCCGAAAATAGCCCCCGCCGAGCGGATCGGCTGTTTATAAGCACCGCGGAGGTGGTCGCGGCGCCTCATTCGACTTCCAGCGGCCGGCGAGCTCGCGCACCCGCCCGGCACATCCGGGAGGCCGTGCGCACGAGCCAAGTGACCGAAAATAGCCCCCGCCGAGCGGATCGGCTGTTTATAAGCACCCCGGAGGTGGTCGCGGCGCCTCATTCGACTTCCAGCGGCCGGCGAGCTCGCGCACCCGCCCGGCACATCCGGGAGGCCGTGCGCACGAGCCAAGTGGCCGAAAATAGCCCCCGCCGAGCGGATCGGCTGTTTATAAGCACCCCGGGGGTGGTCGCGGCGCCTCATTCGACTTCCAGCGGCCGGCGAGCCCGCGCACCCGCCCGGCACATCCGGGAGGCCGTGCGCACGAGCCAAATGGCCGAAAATAGCCCCCGCCGAGCGGATCGGCTGTTTATAAGCACCGCGGAGGTGGTCGCGGCGCCTCATTCGACTTCCAGCGGCCGGCGAGCTCGCGCACCCGCCCGGCACATCCGGGAGGCCGTGCGCACGAGCCAAGTGGCCGAAAATAGCCCCCGCCGAGCGGATCGGCTGTTTATAAGCACCGCGGAGGTGGTCGCGGCGCCTCATTCGACTTCCAGCGGCCGGCGAGCTCGCGCACCCGCCCGGCACATCCGGGAGGCCGTGCGCACGAGCCAAGTGGCCGAAAATAGCCCGCGCCGAGCGGATCGGCTGTTTATAAGCACCGCGGAGGTGGTCGCGGCGCCTCATTCGACTTCCAGCGGCCGGCGAGCTCGCGCACCCGCCCGGCACATCCGGGAGGCCGTGCGCACGAGCCAAGTGGCCGAAAATAGCCCCCGCCGAGCGGATCGGCTGTTTATAAGCACCGCGGAGGTGGTCGCGGCGCCTCATTCGACTTCCAGCGGCCGGCGAGCTCGCGCACCCGCCCGGCACATCCGGGAGGCCGTGCGCACGAGCCAAGTGGCCGAAAATAGCCCGCGCCGAGCGGATCGGCTGTTTATAAGCACCGCGGAGGTGGTCGCGGCGCCTCATTCGACTTCAAGCGGCCGGCGCGCTCGCGCACCCGCCCGGCACATCCGGGAGGCCGTGCGCACGAGCCAAGTGGCCGAAAATAGCCCCCGCCGAGCGGATCGGCTGTTTATAAGCACCGCGGAGGTGGTCGCGGCGCCTCATTCGACTTCCAGCGGCCGGCGAGCTCGCGCACCGGCCCGGCACATCCGGGAGGCCGTGCGCACGAGCCAAGTGGCCGAAAATAGCCCCCGCCGAGCGGATCGGCTGTTTATAAGCACCGCGGAGGTGGTCGCGGCGCCTCATTCGACTTCCAGCGGCCGGCGAGCTCGCGCACCCGCCCGGCACATCCGGGAGGCCGTGCGCACGAGCCAAGTGGCCGAAAATAGCCCCCGCCGAGCGGATCGGCTGTTTATAAGCACCGCGGAGGTGGTCGCGGCGCCTCATTCGACTTCCAGCGGCCGGCGAGCTCGCGCACCCGCCCGGCACATCCGGGAGGCCGTGCGCACGAGCCAAGTGGCCGAAAATAGCCCCCGCCGAGCGGATCGGCTGTTTATAAGCACCGCGGAGGTGGTCGCGGCGCCTCATTCGACTTCCGGCGGGCGGCGAGCTCGCGCACCCGCCCGGCACATCCGGGAGGCCGTGCGCACGAGCCAAGTGGCCGAAAATAGCCCCCGCCGAGCGGATCGGCGGTTTATAAGCACCGCGGAGGTGGTCGCGGCGCCTCATTCGACTTCCAGCGGGCCGCGCACTCGCGCACGCCGCCCGGTTCAAATTTTCTAAGTGCAACGCACAATGAGATGCATGAGAAACGGCCTTGGTTACCATCACATTTGAAGCGATGAATACGAAGTTAAATTTTATGACTCGGTGTATAAGTCGAGGTCGATTTTTTTCGGTCGATTTTGGATCGAAAATGGTCGACCAATACACCGGCAAATACGGTATATATACTTATTATAAATGTAGTATTTATTTATATAGATTTATTGTTTATTTATATATATAAAGGCAGGTCCGCAAAAATATTTCTGACGCGTAGCCGGTCCGTGGCGCAAGAAAGGTTGGGGACCACTAGTCTAAAAGAATCTGGCCGTAACTGGAATAGGGTTCTACGCGAATGCCCAACGGAAAAGTGAAGTGCACAAAACCTGCATTTGGCTGTATCAAAATAAATGTCATGAAAAAGGTAAAAACACTACATGGAAGCGCAATGTGTTGTGCTGGGTTCTTTTACAAGTAAAGACTGCTGCTTTGAGTTCACAGGGAGCCATGCTCTTTATTCACTGTACATAGAGGTTTTTAACTCGTGTTGTAGTTTCAGTGTCGGAGTTCAAACTAGGCTTGCAGTTTCCGAATGCCATTCTTGATGGGTGCTGTAAAAAGTTCTTGGCTTAAACGATTGAAGTGCACATAAGAAAAAAAAAAAAAAAAAAAAGCTTACGGTAACTGGTATTCCCAGGCGGTCTCCCATCCAAGTACTAACCAGGCCCGACCCTGCTTAGCCTCCGAGATCGGACGAGATCGGGCGCTCTCAGGGTAGTATGGCCGTAAGCCGTGAGACCGCTCAGAATTTTTCATTTTATAGACACAATCGCCCCTGAAACCATGCCAAGCAGCGGCGGGACTTGATGGCTGTGGTAAAAGTTTCCTTTCACAATTGACGTGGGAAAAAAAAAAAAAAAAAAAAGGCTTTCAGCACCTGGTATTCCCGGACGGTCACCCTTCACTTTTGTTTTTTTTTTTGTTTTTTTTACAACCAGGGCCGAAACAGTCTTTCTTCCAAGGCTTTTGGTGTTTTCTGGAAACATGGCTATCATGAAAAGTTATTGACAGCTTTTTATGCGGTAGCACGAATTTGCCGTTGCGACCTGCATTTTGCTGAATCAAAATAAATGCCTTGAAAAGTTTAAAAACACTTCATGGAAGTGTTGTGTTGGGTTCTTTTACAACTCAAGCCTGCTGCTTTGAGTTCACAGGGAGCCATGCTCACTGTACATAGTCTGCTCTCTAGCGGTAAAAAATTTAACTACAATGCTGTGGATGTCACCACATAATATAGCTTTCAAACTCGTGTTATAGTTTCAATGTCGGAGTTTAAATTAGGCTTGCTGTTTCCGGATGCCATTCGTGATGGGTGTTGTAAAAAATAGCTTCTTAAACGATTGAAGTGCACATAAGAAAAAGAAAAAGCTTACAGCACCTGGTATTCCCAGGCGGTCTCCCATCCAAGTACTAACCAGGCCCGACCCTGCTTAGCTTCCGAGATCGGACGAGATCGGGCGTTCTCAGGGTAGTATGGCCGTAAGCCGTGAGGTGACCCAACATTTTGCATTTTATAGACACAATCGCCCCTGAAACTAGCGAGCGAGCCAATGAAGCCTTCAAAACTGCTTCGGCACATGGAGACCAAGCATCCTGCATTAAAAGACAAACCTTAACCACTTCGGGTTTCATTGTCTCCGATTACGCCTGGATGGGACCGGCTCGTTTCTGAGAAACAAGCTCGGTGCTCCCAATAATTCAACGTAATGGTGACTTTTATTTTTATGTGGTTTATATTTGTTTTTATGCCAGTCGTATCATTTTATTTAATCGTATTTACCGTATTTGCCGGTGTACAGGTCGACTCGGTGTATAAGTCGACCCCCTAAAATTCGACGGAAATTTACGATTTTATGATATATCCTTTGTATAAGTCGAGCTCAATTGTTGCATTATATTAAACTTCAAAATTCAATATGCGAAATTTATTGACGAAATGTGTTCAAATTCTGGGAGGCCGTGCGCATGCTGCTGTTTATAAGCACCGCGGAGGAGATCGCGGCCGGCGAGCTCGCGCACGCCGCCCGGCACCAACGGGAGGCCGGAAATAGCTCCAAGCGGGGGTGGTCGCGGCGCCTCATTCGACTTCCAGCGGCCGGCGAGCTCGCGCACCCGCCCGGCACATCCGGGAGGCCGTGCGCACGAGCCAAGTGGACGAAAATAGCCCCCGCCGAGGGATCGGCTGTTTATAAGCACCGCGGAGGTGGTCGCGGCGCCTCATTCGACTTCCAGCGGCCGGCGAGCCCGCGCACCCGCCCGGCACATCCGGGAGGCCGTGCGCACGAGCCAAGTGGCCGAAAATAGCCCCCGCCGAGCGGATCGGCTGTTTATAAGCACCGCGGAGGTGGTCGCGGCGCCTCATTCGACTTCCAGCGGCCGGCGAGCTCGCGCACCCGCCCGGCACATCCGGGAGGCCGTGCGCACGAGCCAAGTGGCCGAAAATAGCCCCCGCCGAGCGGATCGGCTGTTTATAAGCACCGCGGAGGTGGTCGCGGCGCCTCATTCGACTTCCAGCGGCCGGCGAGCTCGCGCACCCGCCCGGCACATCCGGGAGGCCGTGCGCACGAGCCAAGTGGCCGAAAATAGCCCCCGCCGAGCGGATCGGCTGTTTATAAGCACCGCGGAGGTGGTCGCGGCGCCTCATTCGACTTCCAGCGGCCGGCGAGCTCGCGCACCCGCCCGGCACATCCGGGAGGCCGTGCGCACGAGCCAAGTGGCCGAAAATAGCCCCCGCCGAGCGGATCGGCGGTTTATAAGCACCGCGGAGGTGGTCGCGGCGCCTCATTCGACTTCCAGCGGCCGGCGAGCTCGCGCACCCGCC
>NC_090860.1:6215000-6222500 GCF_024217435.2 Syngnathus scovelli | reverse complement strand
TCCGGGAGGCCGTGCGCACGAGCCAAGTGGACGAAAATAGCCCCCGCCGAGCGGATCGGCTGTTTATAAGCACCGCGGAGGTGGTCGCGGCGCCTCATTCGACTTCCAGCGGCCGGCGAGCCCGCGCACCCGCCCGGCACATCCGGGAGGCCGTGCGCACGAGCCAAGTGGCCGAAAATAGCCCCCGCCGAGCGGATCGGCTGTTTATAAGCACCGCGGAGGTGGTCGCGGCGCCTCATTCGACTTCCAGCGGCCGGCGAGCTCGCGCACCCGCCCGGCACATCCGGGAGGCCGTGCGCACGAGCCAAGTGGACGAAAATAGCCCCCGCCGAGCGGATCGGCTGTTTATAAGCACCGCGGAGGTGGTCGCGGCGCCTCATTCGACTTCCAGCGGCCGGCGAGCCCGCGCACCCGCCCGGCACATCCGGGAGGCCGTGCGCACGAGCCAAGTGGCCGAAAATAGCCCCCGCCGAGCGGATCGGCTGTTTATAAGCACCGCGGAGGTGGTCGCGGCGCCTCATTCGACTTCCAGCGGCCGGCGAGCTCGCGCACCCGCCCGGCACATCCGGGAGGCCGTGCGCACGAGCCAAGTGGCCGAAAATAGCCCCCGCCGAGCGGATCGGCTGTTTATAAGCACCGCGGAGGTGGTCGCGGCGCCTCATTCGACTTCCAGCGGCCGGCGAGCTCGCGCACCCGCCCGGCACATCCGGGAGGCCGTGCGCACGAGCCAAGTGGCCGAAAATAGCCCCCGCCGAGCGGATCGGCTGTTTATAAGCACCGCGGAGGTGGTCGCGGCGCCTCATTCGACTTCCAGCGGCCGGCGAGCTCGCGCACCCGCCCGGCACATCCGGGAGGCCGTGCGCACGAGCCAAGTGGCCGAAAATAGCCCCCGCCGAGCGGATCGGCGGTTTATAAGCACCGCGGAGGTGGTCGCGGCGCCTCATTCGACTTCCAGCGGCCGGCGAGCTCGCGCACCCGCCCGGCACATCCGGGAGGCCGTGCGCACGAGCCAAGTGGCCGAAAATAGCCCCCGCCGAATGGATCGGCTGTTTATAAGCACCGCAGAGGTGGTCGCGGCGCCTCATTCGACTTCCGGCGGGCGGCGAGCTCGCGCACCCGCCCGGCACATCCGGGAGGCCGTGCGCACGAGCCAAGTGGCCGAAAATAGCCCCCGCCGAGCGGATCGGCGGTTTATAAGCACCGCGGAGGTGGTCGCGGCGCCTCATTCGACTTCAAGCGGCCGGCGAGCTCGCGCACCCGCCCGGCACATCCGGGAGGCCGTGCGCACGAGCCAAGTGGCCGAAAATAGCCCCCGCCGAGCGGATCGGCTGTTTATAAGCACCGCGGAGGTGGTCGCGGCGCCTCATTCGACTTCCAGCGGCCGGCGAGCCCGCGCACCCGCCCGGCACATCCGGGAGGCCGTGCACACGAGCCAAGTGGCCGAAAATAGCCCCCGCCGAGCGGATCGGCTGTTTATAAGCACCGCGGAGGTGGTCGCGGCGCCTCATTCGACTTCCAGCGGCCCGCGAGCTCGCGCACCCGCCCGGCACATCCGGGAGGCCGTGCGCACGAGCCAAGTGGCCGAAAATAGCCCGCGCCGAGCGGATCGGCTGTTTATAAGCACCGCGGAGGTGGTCGCGGCGCCTCATTCGACTTCCAGCTGCCGGCGAGCCCGCGCACCCGCCTGGCACATCCGGGAGGCCGTGCGCACGAGCCAAGTGGCCGAAAATAGCCCCCGCCGAGCGGATCGGCTGTTTATAAGCACCCCGGGGGTGGTCGCGGCGCCTCATTCGACTTCCAGCGGCCGGCGAGCTCGCGCACCCGCCCGGCACATCCGGGAGGCCGTGCGCACGAGCCAAGTGGACGAAAATAGCCCCCGCCGAGCGGATCGGCTGTTTATAAGCACCGCGGAGGTGGTCGCGGCGCCTCATTCGACTTCCAGCGGCCGGCGAGCCCGCGCACCCGCCCGGCACATCCGGGAGGCCGTGCGCACGAGCCAAGTGGCCGAAAATAGCCCCCGCCGAGCGGATCGGCTGTTTATAAGCACCGCGGAGGTGGTCGCGGCGCCTCATTCGACTTCCAGCGGCCGGCGAGCTCGCGCACCTTCCCGGCACATCCGGGAGGCCGTGCGCACGAGCCAAGTGGACGAAAATAGCCCCCGCCGAGCGGATCGGCTGTTTATAAGCACCGCGGAGGTGGTCGCGGCGCCTCATTCGACTTCCAGCTGCCGGCGAGCTCGCGCACCCGCCCGGCACATCCGGGAGGCCGTGCGCACGAGCCAAGTGGCCGAAAATAGCCCCCGCCGAGCGGATCGGCTCTTTATAAGCACCGCGGAGGTGGTCGCGGCGCCTCATTCGACTTCCAGCGGCCGGCGAGCTCGCGCACCCGCCCGGCACATCCGGGAGGCCGTGCGCACGAGCCAAGTGGACGAAAATAGCCCCCGCCGAGCGGATCGGCTGTTTATAAGCACCGCGGAGGTGGTCGCGGCGCCTCATTCAACTTCCAGCGGCCGGCGAGCTCGCGCACCCACCCGGCACATCCGGGAGGCCGTGCGCACGAGCCAAGTGGCCGAAAACAGCCCGCGCCGAGCGGATCGGCTGTTTATAAGCACCGCGGAGGTGGTCGCGGCGCCTCATTCGACTTCAAGCGGCCGGCGCGCTCGCGCACCCGCCCGGCACATCCGGGAGGCCGTGCGCACGAGCCAAGTGGCCGAAAATAGCCCCCGCCGAGCGGATCGGCTGTTTATAAGCACCGCGGAGGTGGTCGCGGCGCCTCATTCGACTTCCAGCGGCCGGCGAGCTCGCGCACCGGCCCGGCACATCCGGGAGGCCGTGCGCACGAGCCAAGTGGCCGAAAATAGCCCCCGCCGAGCGGATCGGCTGTTTATAAGCACCGCGGAGGTGGTCGCGGCGCCTCATTCGACTTCCAGCGGCCGGCGAGCTCGCGCACCCGCCCGGCACATCCGGGAGGCCGTGCGCACGAGCCAAGTGGCCGAAAATAGCCCCCGCCGAGCGGATCGGCTGTTTATAAGCACCGCGGAGGTGGTCGCGGCGCCTCATTCGACTTCCAGCGGCCGGCGAGCTCGCGCACCCGCCCGGCACATCCGGGAGGCCGTGCGCACGAGCCAAGTGACCGAAAATAGCCCCCGCCGAGCGGATCGGCTGTTTATAAGCACCCCGGAGGTGGTCGCGGCGCCTCATTCGACTTCCAGCGGCCGGCGAGCTCGCGCACCCGCCCGGCACATCCGGGAGGCCGTGCGCACGAGCCAAGTGGCCGAAAATAGCCCCCGCCGAGCGGATCGGCTGTTTATAAGCACCCCGGGGGTGGTCGCGGCGCCTCATTCGACTTCCAGCGGCCGGCGAGCCCGCGCACCCGCCCGGCACATCCGGGAGGCCGTGCGCACGAGCCAAATGGCCGAAAATAGCCCCCGCCGAGCGGATCGGCTGTTTATAAGCACCGCGGAGGTGGTCGCGGCGCCTCATTCGACTTCCAGCGGCCGGCGAGCTCGCGCACCCGCCCGGCACATCCGGGAGGCCGTGCGCACGAGCCAAGTGGCCGAAAATAGCCCCCGCCGAGCGGATCGGCTGTTTATAAGCACCGCGGAGGTGGTCGCGGCGCCTCATTCGACTTCCAGCGGCCGGCGAGCTCGCGCACCCGCCCGGCACATCCGGGAGGCCGTGCGCACGAGCCAAGTGGCCGAAAATAGCCCGCGCCGAGCGGATCGGCTGTTTATAAGCACCGCGGAGGTGGTCGCGGCGCCTCATTCGACTTCCAGCGGCCGGCGAGCTCGCGCACCCGCCCGGCACATCCGGGAGGCCGTGCGCACGAGCCAAGTGGCCGAAAATAGCCCCCGCCGAGCGGATCGGCTGTTTATAAGCACCGCGGAGGTGGTCGCGGCGCCTCATTCGACTTCCAGCGGCCGGCGAGCTCGCGCACCCGCCCGGCACATCCGGGAGGCCGTGCGCACGAGCCAAGTGGCCGAAAATAGCCCGCGCCGAGCGGATCGGCTGTTTATAAGCACCGCGGAGGTGGTCGCGGCGCCTCATTCGACTTCAAGCGGCCGGCGCGCTCGCGCACCCGCCCGGCACATCCGGGAGGCCGTGCGCACGAGCCAAGTGGCCGAAAATAGCCCCCGCCGAGCGGATCGGCTGTTTATAAGCACCGCGGAGGTGGTCGCGGCGCCTCATTCGACTTCCAGCGGCCGGCGAGCTCGCGCACCGGCCCGGCACATCCGGGAGGCCGTGCGCACGAGCCAAGTGGCCGAAAATAGCCCCCGCCGAGCGGATCGGCTGTTTATAAGCACCGCGGAGGTGGTCGCGGCGCCTCATTCGACTTCCAGCGGCCGGCGAGCTCGCGCACCCGCCCGGCACATCCGGGAGGCCGTGCGCACGAGCCAAGTGGCCGAAAATAGCCCCCGCCGAGCGGATCGGCTGTTTATAAGCACCGCGGAGGTGGTCGCGGCGCCTCATTCGACTTCCAGCGGCCGGCGAGCTCGCGCACCCGCCCGGCACATCCGGGAGGCCGTGCGCACGAGCCAAGTGGCCGAAAATAGCCCCCGCCGAGCGGATCGGCTGTTTATAAGCACCGCGGAGGTGGTCGCGGCGCCTCATTCGACTTCCGGCGGGCGGCGAGCTCGCGCACCCGCCCGGCACATCCGGGAGGCCGTGCGCACGAGCCAAGTGGCCGAAAATAGCCCCCGCCGAGCGGATCGGCGGTTTATAAGCACCGCGGAGGTGGTCGCGGCGCCTCATTCGACTTCCAGCGGGCCGCGCACTCGCGCACGCCGCCCGGTTCAAATTTTCTAAGTGCAACGCACAATGAGATGCATGAGAAACGGCCTTGGTTACCATCACATTTGAAGCGATGAATACGAAGTTAAATTTTATGACTCGGTGTATAAGTCGAGGTCGATTTTTTTCGGTCGATTTTGGATCGAAAATGGTCGACCAATACACCGGCAAATACGGTATATATACTTATTATAAATGTAGTATTTATTTATATAGATTTATTGTTTATTTATATATATAAAGGCAGGTCCGCAAAAATATTTCTGACGCGTAGCCGGTCCGTGGCGCAAGAAAGGTTGGGGACCACTAGTCTAAAAGAATCTGGCCGTAACTGGAATAGGGTTCTACGCGAATGCCCAACGGAAAAGTGAAGTGCACAAAACCTGCATTTGGCTGTATCAAAATAAATGTCATGAAAAAGGTAAAAACACTACATGGAAGCGCAATGTGTTGTGCTGGGTTCTTTTACAAGTAAAGACTGCTGCTTTGAGTTCACAGGGAGCCATGCTCTTTATTCACTGTACATAGAGGTTTTTAACTCGTGTTGTAGTTTCAGTGTCGGAGTTCAAACTAGGCTTGCAGTTTCCGAATGCCATTCTTGATGGGTGCTGTAAAAAGTTCTTGGCTTAAACGATTGAAGTGCACATAAGAAAAAAAAAAAAAAAAAAAAGCTTACGGTAACTGGTATTCCCAGGCGGTCTCCCATCCAAGTACTAACCAGGCCCGACCCTGCTTAGCCTCCGAGATCGGACGAGATCGGGCGCTCTCAGGGTAGTATGGCCGTAAGCCGTGAGACCGCTCAGAATTTTTCATTTTATAGACACAATCGCCCCTGAAACCATGCCAAGCAGCGGCGGGACTTGATGGCTGTGGTAAAAGTTTCCTTTCACAATTGACGTGGGAAAAAAAAAAAAAAAAAAAAGGCTTTCAGCACCTGGTATTCCCGGACGGTCACCCTTCACTTTTGTTTTTTTTTTTGTTTTTTTTACAACCAGGGCCGAAACAGTCTTTCTTCCAAGGCTTTTGGTGTTTTCTGGAAACATGGCTATCATGAAAAGTTATTGACAGCTTTTTATGCGGTAGCACGAATTTGCCGTTGCGACCTGCATTTTGCTGAATCAAAATAAATGCCTTGAAAAGTTTAAAAACACTTCATGGAAGTGTTGTGTTGGGTTCTTTTACAACTCAAGCCTGCTGCTTTGAGTTCACAGGGAGCCATGCTCACTGTACATAGTCTGCTCTCTAGCGGTAAAAAATTTAACTACAATGCTGTGGATGTCACCACATAATATAGCTTTCAAACTCGTGTTATAGTTTCAATGTCGGAGTTTAAATTAGGCTTGCTGTTTCCGGATGCCATTCGTGATGGGTGTTGTAAAAAATAGCTTCTTAAACGATTGAAGTGCACATAAGAAAAAGAAAAAGCTTACAGCACCTGGTATTCCCAGGCGGTCTCCCATCCAAGTACTAACCAGGCCCGACCCTGCTTAGCTTCCGAGATCGGACGAGATCGGGCGTTCTCAGGGTAGTATGGCCGTAAGCCGTGAGGTGACCCAACATTTTGCATTTTATAGACACAATCGCCCCTGAAACTAGCGAGCGAGCCAATGAAGCCTTCAAAACTGCTTCGGCACATGGAGACCAAGCATCCTGCATTAAAAGACAAACCTTAACCACTTCGGGTTTCATTGTCTCCGATTACGCCTGGATGGGACCGGCTCGTTTCTGAGAAACAAGCTCGGTGCTCCCAATAATTCAACGTAATGGTGACTTTTATTTTTATGTGGTTTATATTTGTTTTTATGCCAGTCGTATCATTTTATTTAATCGTATTTACCGTATTTGCCGGTGTACAGGTCGACTCGGTGTATAAGTCGACCCCCTAAAATTCGACGGAAATTTACGATTTTATGATATATCCTTTGTATAAGTCGAGCTCAATTGTTGCATTATATTAAACTTCAAAATTCAATATGCGAAATTTATTGACGAAATGTGTTCAAATTCTGGGAGGCCGTGCGCATGCTGCTGTTTATAAGCACCGCGGAGGAGATCGCGGCCGGCGAGCTCGCGCACGCCGCCCGGCACCAACGGGAGGCCGGAAATAGCTCCAAGCGGGGGTGGTCGCGGCGCCTCATTCGACTTCCAGCGGCCGGCGAGCTCGCGCACCCGCCCGGCACATCCGGGAGGCCGTGCGCACGAGCCAAGTGGACGAAAATAGCCCCCGCCGAGGGATCGGCTGTTTATAAGCACCGCGGAGGTGGTCGCGGCGCCTCATTCGACTTCCAGCGGCCGGCGAGCCCGCGCACCCGCCCGGCACATCCGGGAGGCCGTGCGCACGAGCCAAGTGGCCGAAAATAGCCCCCGCCGAGCGGATCGGCTGTTTATAAGCACCGCGGAGGTGGTCGCGGCGCCTCATTCGACTTCCAGCGGCCGGCGAGCTCGCGCACCCGCCCGGCACATCCGGGAGGCCGTGCGCACGAGCCAAGTGGCCGAAAATAGCCCCCGCCGAGCGGATCGGCTGTTTATAAGCACCGCGGAGGTGGTCGCGGCGCCTCATTCGACTTCCAGCGGCCGGCGAGCTCGCGCACCCGCCCGGCACATCCGGGAGGCCGTGCGCACGAGCCAAGTGGCCGAAAATAGCCCCCGCCGAGCGGATCGGCTGTTTATAAGCACCGCGGAGGTGGTCGCGGCGCCTCATTCGACTTCC
>NC_090860.1:6202500-6210000 GCF_024217435.2 Syngnathus scovelli | reverse complement strand
AACTAGCGAGCGAGCCAATGAAGCCTTCAAAACTGCTTCGGCACATGGAGACCAAGCATCCTGCATTAAAAGACAAACCTTAACCACTTCGGGTTTCATTGTCTCCGATTACGCCTGGATGGGACCGTGCGCACGAGCCAAGTGGACGAAAATAGCCCCCGCCGAGCGGATCGGCTGTTTATAAGCACCGCGGAGGTGGTCGCGGCGCCTCATTCGACTTCCAGCGGCCGGCGAGCCCGCGCACCCGCCCGGCACATCCGGGAGGCCGTGCGCACGAGCCAAGTGGCCGAAAATAGCCCCCGCCGAGCGGATCGGCTGTTTATAAGCACCGCGGAGGTGGTCGCGGCGCCTCATTCGACTTCCAGCGGCCGGCGAGCTCGCGCACCCGCCCGGCACATCCGGGAGGCCGTGCGCACGAGCCAAGTGGCCGAAAATAGCCCCCGCCGAGCGGATCGGCTGTTTATAAGCACCGCGGAGGTGGTCGCGGCGCCTCATTCGACTTCCAGCGGCCGGCGAGCTCGCGCACCCGCCCGGCACATCCGGGAGGCCGTGCGCACGAGCCAAGTGGCCGAAAATAGCCCCCGCCGAGCGGATCGGCTGTTTATAAGCACCGCGGAGGTGGTCGCGGCGCCTCATTCGACTTCCAGCGGCCGGCGAGCTCGCGCACCCGCCCGGCACATCCGGGAGGCCGTGCGCACGAGCCAAGTGGCCGAAAATAGCCCCCGCCGAGCGGATCGGCGGTTTATAAGCACCGCGGAGGTGGTCGCGGCGCCTCATTCGACTTCCAGCGGCCGGCGAGCTCGCGCACCCGCCCGGCACATCCGGGAGGCCGTGCGCACGAGCCAAGTGGCCGAAAATAGCCCCCGCCGAATGGATCGGCTGTTTATAAGCACCGCAGAGGTGGTCGCGGCGCCTCATTCGACTTCCGGCGGGCGGCGAGCTCGCGCACCCGCCCGGCACATCCGGGAGGCCGTGCGCACGAGCCAAGTGGCCGAAAATAGCCCCCGCCGAGCGGATCGGCGGTTTATAAGCACCGCGGAGGTGGTCGCGGCGCCTCATTCGACTTCAAGCGGCCGGCGAGCTCGCGCACCCGCCCGGCACATCCGGGAGGCCGTGCGCACGAGCCAAGTGGCCGAAAATAGCCCCCGCCGAGCGGATCGGCTGTTTATAAGCACCGCGGAGGTGGTCGCGGCGCCTCATTCGACTTCCAGCGGCTGGCGAGCCCGCGCACCCGCCCGGCACATCCGGGAGGCCGTGCACACGAGCCAAGTGGCCGAAAATAGCCCCCGCCGAGCGGATCGGCTGTTTATAAGCACCGCGGAGGTGGTCGCGGCGCCTCATTCGACTTCCAGCGGCCCGCGAGCTCGCGCACCCGCCCGGCACATCCGGGAGGCCGTGCGCACGAGCCAAGTGGCCGAAAATAGCCCGCGCCGAGCGGATCGGCTGTTTATAAGCACCGCGGAGGTGGTCGCGGCGCCTCATTCGACTTCCAGCTGCCGGCGAGCCCGCGCACCCGCCTGGCACATCCGGGAGGCCGTGCGCACGAGCCAAGTGGCCGAAAATAGCCCCCGCCGAGCGGATCGGCTGTTTATAAGCACCCCGGGGGTGGTCGCGGCGCCTCATTCGACTTCCAGCGGCCGGCGAGCTCGCGCACCCGCCCGGCACATCCGGGAGGCCGTGCGCACGAGCCAAGTGGACGAAAATAGCCCCCGCCGAGCGGATCGGCTGTTTATAAGCACCGCGGAGGTGGTCGCGGCGCCTCATTCGACTTCCAGCGGCCGGCGAGCCCGCGCACCCGCCCGGCACATCCGGGAGGCCGTGCGCACGAGCCAAGTGGCCGAAAATAGCCCCCGCCGAGCGGATCGGCTGTTTATAAGCACCGCGGAGGTGGTCGCGGCGCCTCATTCGACTTCCAGCGGCCGGCGAGCTCGCGCACCTTCCCGGCACATCCGGGAGGCCGTGCGCACGAGCCAAGTGGACGAAAATAGCCCCCGCCGAGCGGATCGGCTGTTTATAAGCACCGCGGAGGTGGTCGCGGCGCCTCATTCGACTTCCAGCTGCCGGCGAGCTCGCGCACCCGCCCGGCACATCCGGGAGGCCGTGCGCACGAGCCAAGTGGCCGAAAATAGCCCCCGCCGAGCGGATCGGCTCTTTATAAGCACCGCGGAGGTGGTCGCGGCGCCTCATTCGACTTCCAGCGGCCGGCGAGCTCGCGCACCCGCCCGGCACATCCGGGAGGCCGTGCGCACGAGCCAAGTGGACGAAAATAGCCCCCGCCGAGCGGATCGGCTGTTTATAAGCACCGCGGAGGTGGTCGCGGCGCCTCATTCGACTTCCAGCGGCCGGCGAGCTCGCGCACCCACCCGGCACATCCGGGAGGCCGTGCGCACGAGCCAAGTGGCCGAAAACAGCCCGCGCCGAGCGGATCGGCTGTTTATAAGCACCGCGGAGGTGGTCGCGGCGCCTCATTCGACTTCAAGCGGCCGGCGCGCTCGCGCACCCGCCCGGCACATCCGGGAGGCCGTGCGCACGAGCCAAGTGGCCGAAAATAGCCCCCGCCGAGCGGATCGGCTGTTTATAAGCACCGCGGAGGTGGTCGCGGCGCCTCATTCGACTTCCAGCGGCCGGCGAGCTCGCGCACCGGCCCGGCACATCCGGGAGGCCGTGCGCACGAGCCAAGTGGCCGAAAATAGCCCCCGCCGAGCGGATCGGCTGTTTATAAGCACCGCGGAGGTGGTCGCGGCGCCTCATTCGACTTCCAGCGGCCGGCGAGCTCGCGCACCCGCCCGGCACATCCGGGAGGCCGTGCGCACGAGCCAAGTGGCCGAAAATAGCCCCCGCCGAGCGGATCGGCTGTTTATAAGCACCGCGGAGGTGGTCGCGGCGCCTCATTCGACTTCCAGCGGCCGGCGAGCTCGCGCACCCGCCCGGCACATCCGGGAGGCCGTGCGCACGAGCCAAGTGACCGAAAATAGCCCCCGCCGAGCGGATCGGCTGTTTATAAGCACCGCGGAGGTGGTCGCGGCGCCTCATTCGACTTCCAGCGGCCGGCGAGCTCGCGCACCCGCCCGGCACATCCGGGAGGCCGTGCGCACGAGCCAAGTGGCCGAAAATAGCCCCCGCCGAGCGGATCGGCTGTTTATAAGCACCCCGGGGGTGGTCGCGGCGCCTCATTCGACTTCCAGCGGCCGGCGAGCCCGCGCACCCGCCCGGCACATCCGGGAGGCCGTGCGCACGAGCCAAATGGCCGAAAATAGCCCCCGCCGAGCGGATCGGCTGTTTATAAGCACCGCGGAGGTGGTCGCGGCGCCTCATTCGACTTCCAGCGGCCGGCGAGCTCGCGCACCCGCCCGGCACATCCGGGAGGCCGTGCGCACGAGCCAAGTGGCCGAAAATAGCCCCCGCCGAGCGGATCGGCTGTTTATAAGCACCGCGGAGGTGGTCGCGGCGCCTCATTCGACTTCCAGCGGCCGGCGAGCTCGCGCACCCGCCCGGCACATCCGGGAGGCCGTGCGCACGAGCCAAGTGGCCGAAAATAGCCCGCGCCGAGCGGATCGGCTGTTTATAAGCACCGCGGAGGTGGTCGCGGCGCCTCATTCGACTTCCAGCGGCCGGCGAGCTCGCGCACCCGCCCGGCACATCCGGGAGGCCGTGCGCACGAGCCAAGTGGCCGAAAATATCCCGCGCCGAGCGGATCGGCTGTTTATAAGCACCGCGGAGGTGGTCGCGGCGCCTCATTCGACTTCAAGCGGCCGGCGAGCTCGCGCACCCGCCCGGCACATCCGGGAGGCGGTGCGCACGAGCCAAGTGGCCGAAAATAGCCCCCGCCGAGCGGATCGGCTGTTTATAAGCACCGCGGAGGTGGTCGCGGCGCCTCATTCGACTTCCAGCGGCCGGCGAGCCCGCGCACCCGCCTGGCACATCTGGGAGGCCGTGCGCACGAGCCAAGTGGCCGAAAATAGCCCCCGCCGAGCGGATCGGCTGTTTATAAGCACCGCGGGGGTGGTCGCGGCGCCTCATTCGACTTCCAGCGGCCGGCGAGCTCGCGCACCCGTCCGGCACATCCGGGAGGCCGTGCGCACGAGCCAAGTGGACGAAAATAGCCCCCGCCGAGCGGATCGGCTGTTTATAAGCACCGCGGAGGTGGTCGCGGCGCCTCATTCGACTTCCAGCGGCCGGCGAGCCCGCGCACCCGCCCGGCACATCCGGGAGGCCGTGCGCACGAGCCAAGTGGCCGAAAATAGCCCCCGCCGAGCGGATCGGCTGTTTATAAGCACCGCGGAGGTGGTCGCGGCGCCTCATTCGACTTCCAGCGGCCGGCGAGCTCGCGCACCCGCCCGGCACATCCGGGAGGCCGTGCGCACGAGCCAAGTGGCCAAAAATAGCCCCCGCCGAGCGGATCGGCTGTTTATAAGCACCGCGGAGGTGGTCGCGGCGCCTCATTCGACTTCCAGCGGCCGGCGAGCTCGCGCACCCGCCCGGCACATCCGGGAGGCCGTGCGCACGAGCCAAGTGGCCGAAAATAGCCCGCGCCGAGCGGATCGGCTGTTTATAAGCACCGCGGAGGTGGTCGCGGCGCCTCATTCGACTTCAAGCGGCCGGCGCGCTCGCGCACCCGCCCGGCACATCCGGGAGGCCGTGCGCACGAGCCAAGTGGCCGAAAATAGCCCCCGCCGAGCGGATCGGCTGTTTATAAGCACCGCGGAGGTGGTCGCGGCGCCTCATTCGACTTCCAGCGGCCGGCGAGCTCGCGCACCGGCCCGGCACATCCGGGAGGCCGTGCGCACGAGCCAAGTGGCCGAAAATAGCCCCCGCCGAGCGGATCGGCTGTTTATAAGCACCGCGGAGGTGGTCGCGGCGCCTCATTCGACTTCCAGCGGCCGGCGAGCTCGCGCACCCGCCCGGCACATCCGGGAGGCCGTGCGCACGAGCCAAGTGGCCGAAAATAGCCCCCGCCGAGCGGATCGGCTGTTTATAAGCACCGCGGAGGTGGTCGCGGCGCCTCATTCGACTTCCAGCGGCCGGCGAGCTCGCGCACCCGCCCGGCACATCCGGGAGGCCGTGCGCACGAGCCAAGTGGCCGAAAATAGCCCCCGCCGAGCGGATCGGCTGTTTATAAGCACCGCGGAGGTGGTCGCGGCGCCTCATTCGACTTCCGGCGGGCGGCGAGCTCGCGCACCCGCCCGGCACATCCGGGAGGCCGTGCGCACGAGCCAAGTGGCCGAAAATAGCCCCCGCCGAGCGGATCGGCGGTTTATAAGCACCGCGGAGGTGGTCGCGGCGCCTCATTCGACTTCCAGCGGGCCGCGCACTCGCGCACGCCGCCCGGTTCAAATTTTCTAAGTGCAACGCACAATGAGATGCATGAGAAACGGCCTTGGTTACCATCACATTTGAAGCGATGAATACGAAGTTAAATTTTATGACTCGGTGTATAAGTCGAGGTCGATTTTTTTCGGTCGATTTTGGATCGAAAATGGTCGACCAATACACCGGCAAATACGGTATATATACTTATTATAAATGTAGTATTTATTTATATAGATTTATTGTTTATTTATATATATAAAGGCAGGTCCGCAAAAATATTTCTGACGCGTAGCCGGTCCGTGGCGCAAGAAAGGTTGGGGACCACTAGTCTAAAAGAATCTGGCCGTAACTGGAATAGGGTTCTACGCGAATGCCCAACGGAAAAGTGAAGTGCACAAAACCTGCATTTGGCTGTATCAAAATAAATGTCATGAAAAAGGTAAAAACACTACATGGAAGCGCAATGTGTTGTGCTGGGTTCTTTTACAAGTAAAGACTGCTGCTTTGAGTTCACAGGGAGCCATGCTCTTTATTCACTGTACATAGAGGTTTTTAACTCGTGTTGTAGTTTCAGTGTCGGAGTTCAAACTAGGCTTGCAGTTTCCGAATGCCATTCTTGATGGGTGCTGTAAAAAGTTCTTGGCTTAAACGATTGAAGTGCACATAAGAAAAAAAAAAAAAAAAAAAAGCTTACGGTAACTGGTATTCCCAGGCGGTCTCCCATCCAAGTACTAACCAGGCCCGACCCTGCTTAGCCTCCGAGATCGGACGAGATCGGGCGCTCTCAGGGTAGTATGGCCGTAAGCCGTGAGACCGCTCAGAATTTTTCATTTTATAGACACAATCGCCCCTGAAACCATGCCAAGCAGCGGCGGGACTTGATGGCTGTGGTAAAAGTTTCCTTTCACAATTGACGTGGGAAAAAAAAAAAAAAAAAAAAGGCTTTCAGCACCTGGTATTCCCGGACGGTCACCCTTCACTTTTGTTTTTTTTTTTGTTTTTTTTACAACCAGGGCCGAAACAGTCTTTCTTCCAAGGCTTTTGGTGTTTTCTGGAAACATGGCTATCATGAAAAGTTATTGACAGCTTTTTATGCGGTAGCACGAATTTGCCGTTGCGACCTGCATTTTGCTGAATCAAAATAAATGCCTTGAAAAGTTTAAAAACACTTCATGGAAGTGTTGTGTTGGGTTCTTTTACAACTCAAGCCTGCTGCTTTGAGTTCACAGGGAGCCATGCTCACTGTACATAGTCTGCTCTCTAGCGGTAAAAAATTTAACTACAATGCTGTGGATGTCACCACATAATATAGCTTTCAAACTCGTGTTATAGTTTCAATGTCGGAGTTTAAATTAGGCTTGCTGTTTCCGGATGCCATTCGTGATGGGTGTTGTAAAAAATAGCTTCTTAAACGATTGAAGTGCACATAAGAAAAAGAAAAAGCTTACAGCACCTGGTATTCCCAGGCGGTCTCCCATCCAAGTACTAACGAGGCCCGACCCTGCTTAGCTTCCGAGATCGGACGAGATCGGGCGTTCTCAGGGTAGTATGGCCGTAAGCCGTGAGGTGACCCAACATTTTGCATTTTATAGACACAATCGCCCCTGAAACTAGCGAGCGAGCCAATGAAGCCTTCAAAACTGCTTCGGCACATGGAGACCAAGCATCCTGCATTAAAAGACAAACCTTAACCACTTCGGGTTTCATTGTCTCCGATTACGCCTGGATGGGACCGGCTCGTTTCTGAGAAACAAGCTCGGTGCTCCCAATAATTCAACGTAATGGTGACTTTTATTTTTATGTGGTTTATATTTGTTTTTATGCCAGTCGTATCATTTTATTTAATCGTATTTACCGTATTTGCCGGTGTACAGGTCGACTCGGTGTATAAGTCGACCCCCTAAAATTCGACGGAAATTTACGATTTTATGATATATCCTTTGTATAAGTCGAGCTCAATTGTTGCATTATATTAAACTTCAAAATTCAATATGCGAAATTTATTGACGAAATGTGTTCAAATTCTGGGAGGCCGTGCGCATGCTGCTGTTTATAAGCACCGCGGAGGAGATCGCGGCCGGCGAGCTCGCGCACGCCGCCCGGCACCAACGGGAGGCCGGAAATAGCTCCAAGCGGGGGTGGTCGCGGCGCCTCATTCGACTTCCAGCGGCCGGCGAGCTCGCGCACCCG
>NC_090860.1:6195000-6197500 GCF_024217435.2 Syngnathus scovelli | reverse complement strand
TGAAAAGTTATTGACAGCTTTTTATGCGGTAGCACGAATTTGCCGTTGCGACCTGCATTTTGCTGAATCAAAATAAATGCCTTGAAAAGTTTAAAAACACTTCATGGAAGTGTTGTGTTGGGTTCTTTTACAACTCAAGCCTGCTGCTTTGAGTTCACAGGGAGCCATGCTCACTGTACATAGTCTGCTCTCTAGCGGTAAAAAATTTAACTACAATGCTGTGGATGTCACCACATAATATAGCTTTCAAACTCGTGTTATAGTTTCAATGTCGGAGTTTAAATTAGGCTTGCTGTTTCCGGATGCCATTCGTGATGGGTGTTGTAAAAAATAGCTTCTTAAACGATTGAAGTGCACATAAGAAAAAGAAAAAGCTTACAGCACCTGGTATTCCCAGGCGGTCTCCCATCCAAGTACTAACCAGGCCCGACCCTGCTTAGCTTCCGAGATCGGACGAGATCGGGCGTTCTCAGGGTAGTATGGCCGTAAGCCGTGAGGTGACCCAACATTTTGCATTTTATAGACACAATCGCCCCTGAAACTAGCGAGCGAGCCAATGAAGCCTTCAAAACTGCTTCGGCACATGGAGACCAAGCATCCTGCATTAAAAGACAAACCTTAACCACTTCGGGTTTCATTGTCTCCGATTACGCCTGGATGGGACCGTGCGCACGAGCCAAGTGGACGAAAATAGCCCCCGCCGAGCGGATCGGCTGTTTATAAGCACCGCGGAGGTGGTCGCGGCGCCTCATTCGACTTCCAGCGGCCGGCGAGCTCGCGCACCCGCCCGGCACATCCGGGAGGCCGTGCGCACGAGCCAAGTGGCCGAAAATAGCCCCCGCCGAGCGGATCGGCTGTTTATAAGCACCGCGGAGGTGGTCGCGGCGCCTCATTCGACTTCCAGCGGCCGGCGAGCTCGCGCACCCGCCCGGCACATCCGGGAGGCCGTGCGCACGAGCCAAGTGGCCGAAAATAGCCCCCGCCGAGCGGATCGGCTGTTTATAAGCACCGCGGAGGTGGTCGCGGCGCCTCATTCGACTTCCAGCGGCCGGCGAGCTCGCGCACCCGCCCGGCACATCCGGGAGGCCGTGCGCACGAGCCAAGTGGCCGAAAATAGCCCCCGCCGAGCGGATCGGCGGTTTATAAGCACCGCGGAGGTGGTCGCGGCGCCTCATTCGACTTCCAGCGGCCGGCGAGCTCGCGCACCCGCCCGGCACATCCGGGAGGCCGTGCGCACGAGCCAAGTGGCCGAAAATAGCCCCCGCCGAATGGATCGGCTGTTTATAAGCACCGCAGAGGTGGTCGCGGCGCCTCATTCGACTTCCGGCGGGCGGCGAGCTCGCGCACCCGCCCGGCACATCCGGGAGGCCGTGCGCACGAGCCAAGTGGCCGAAAATAGCCCCCGCCGAGCGGATCGGCGGTTTATAAGCACCGCGGAGGTGGTCGCGGCGCCTCATTCGACTTCAAGCGGCCGGCGAGCTCGCGCACCCGCCCGGCACATCCGGGAGGCCGTGCGCACGAGCCAAGTGGCCGAAAATAGCCCCCGCCGAGCGGATCGGCTGTTTATAAGCACCGCGGAGGTGGTCGCGGCGCCTCATTCGACTTCCAGCGGCCGGCGAGCCCGCGCACCCGCCCGGCACATCCGGGAGGCCGTGCACACGAGCCAAGTGGCCGAAAATAGCCCCCGCCGAGCGGATCGGCTGTTTATAAGCACCGCGGAGGTGGTCGCGGCGCCTCATTCGACTTCCAGCGGCCCGCGAGCTCGCGCACCCGCCCGGCACATCCGGGAGGCCGTGCGCACGAGCCAAGTGGCCGAAAATAGCCCGCGCCGAGCGGATCGGCTGTTTATAAGCACCGCGGAGGTGGTCGCGGCGCCTCATTCGACTTCCAGCTGCCGGCGAGCCCGCGCACCCGCCTGGCACATCCGGGAGGCCGTGCGCACGAGCCAAGTGGCCGAAAATAGCCCCCGCCGAGCGGATCGGCTGTTTATAAGCACCCCGGGGGTGGTCGCGGCGCCTCATTCGACTTCCAGCGGCCGGCGAGCTCGCGCACCCGCCCGGCACATCCGGGAGGCCGTGCGCACGAGCCAAGTGGACGAAAATAGCCCCCGCCGAGCGGATCGGCTGTTTATAAGCACCGCGGAGGTGGTCGCGGCGCCTCATTCGACTTCCAGCGGCCGGCGAGCCCGCGCACCCGCCCGGCACATCCGGGAGGCCGTGCGCACGAGCCAAGTGGCCGAAAATAGCCCCCGCCGAGCGGATCGGCTGTTTATAAGCACCGCGGAGGTGGTCGCGGCGCCTCATTCGACTTCCAGCGGCCGGCGAGCTCGCGCACCTTCCCGGCACATCCGGGAGGCCGTGCGCACGAGCCAAGTGGACGAAAATAGCCCCCGCCGAACGGATCGGCTGTTTATAAGCACCGCGGAGGTGGTCGCGGCGCCTCATTCGACTTCCAGCTGCCGGCGAGCCCGCGCACCCGCCCGGCACATCCGGGAGGCCGT
>NC_090860.1:6185000-6190000 GCF_024217435.2 Syngnathus scovelli | reverse complement strand
TATGCGGTAGCACGAATTTGCCGTTGCGACCTGCATTTTGCTGAATCAAAATAAATGCCTTGAAAAGTTTAAAAACACTTCATGGAAGTGTTGTGTTGGGTTCTTTTACAACTCAAGCCTGCTGCTTTGAGTTCACAGGGAGCCATGCTCACTGTACATAGTCTGCTCTCTAGCGGTAAAAAATTTAACTACAATGCTGTGGATGTCACCACATAATATAGCTTTCAAACTCGTGTTATAGTTTCAATGTCGGAGTTTAAATTAGGCTTGCTGTTTCCGGATGCCATTCGTGATGGGTGTTGTAAAAAATAGCTTCTTAAACGATTGAAGTGCACATAAGAAAAAGAAAAAGCTTACAGCACCTGGTATTCCCAGGCGGTCTCCCATCCAAGTACTAACCAGGCCCGACCCTGCTTAGCTTCCGAGATCGGACGAGATCGGGCGTTCTCAGGGTAGTATGGCCGTAAGCCGTGAGGTGACCCAACATTTTGCATTTTATAGACACAATCGCCCCTGAAACTAGCGAGCGAGCCAATGAAGCCTTCAAAACTGCTTCGGCACATGGAGACCAAGCATCCTGCATTAAAAGACAAACCTTAACCACTTCGGGTTTCATTGTCTCCGATTACGCCTGGATGGGACCGTGCGCACGAGCCAAGTGGACGAAAATAGCCCCCGCCGAGCGGATCGGCTGTTTATAAGCACCGCGGAGGTGGTCGCGGCGCCTCATTCGACTTCCAGCGGCCGGCGAGCCCGCGCACCCGCCCGGCACATCCGGGAGGCCGTGCGCACGAGCCAAGTGGCCGAAAATAGCCCCCGCCGAGCGGATCGGCTGTTTATAAGCACCGCGGAGGTGGTCGCGGCGCCTCATTCGACTTCCAGCGGCCGGCGAGCTCGCGCACCCGCCCGGCACATCCGGGAGGCCGTGCGCACGAGCCAAGTGGCCGAAAATAGCCCCCGCCGAGCGGATCGGCTGTTTATAAGCACCGCGGAGGTGGTCGCGGCGCCTCATTCGACTTCCAGCGGCCGGCGAGCTCGCGCACCCGCCCGGCACATCCGGGAGGCCGTGCGCACGAGCCAAGTGGCCGAAAATAGCCCCCGCCGAGCGGATCGGCTGTTTATAAGCACCGCGGAGGTGGTCGCGGCGCCTCATTCGACTTCCAGCGGCCGGCGAGCTCGCGCACCCGCCCGGCACATCCGGGAGGCCGTGCGCACGAGCCAAGTGGCCGAAAATAGCCCCCGCCGAGCGGATCGGCGGTTTATAAGCACCGCGGAGGTGGTCGCGGCGCCTCATTCGACTTCCAGCGGCCGGCGAGCTCGCGCACCCGCCCGGCACATCCGGGAGGCCGTGCGCACGAGCCAAGTGGCCGAAAATAGCCCCCGCCGAATGGATCGGCTGTTTATAAGCACCGCAGAGGTGGTCGCGGCGCCTCATTCGACTTCCGGCGGGCGGCGAGCTCGCGCACCCGCCCGGCACATCCGGGAGGCCGTGCGCACGAGCCAAGTGGCCGAAAATAGCCCCCGCCGAGCGGATCGGCGGTTTATAAGCACCGCGGAGGTGGTCGCGGCGCCTCATTCGACTTCAAGCGGCCGGCGAGCTCGCGCACCCGCCCGGCACATCCGGGAGGCCGTGCGCACGAGCCAAGTGGCCGAAAATAGCCCCCGCCGAGCGGATCGGCTGTTTATAAGCACCGCGGAGGTGGTCGCGGCGCCTCATTCGACTTCCAGCGGCCGGCGAGCCCGCGCACCCGCCCGGCACATCCGGGAGGCCGTGCACACGAGCCAAGTGGCCGAAAATAGCCCCCGCCGAGCGGATCGGCTGTTTATAAGCACCGCGGAGGTGGTCGCGGCGCCTCATTCGACTTCCAGCGGCCCGCGAGCTCGCGCACCCGCCCGGCACATCCGGGAGGCCGTGCGCACGAGCCAAGTGGCCGAAAATAGCCCGCGCCGAGCGGATCGGCTGTTTATAAGCACCGCGGAGGTGGTCGCGGCGCCTCATTCGACTTCCAGCTGCCGGCGAGCCCGCGCACCCGCCTGGCACATCCGGGAGGCCGTGCGCACGAGCCAAGTGGCCGAAAATAGCCCCCGCCGAGCGGATCGGCTGTTTATAAGCACCCCGGGGGTGGTCGCGGCGCCTCATTCGACTTCCAGCGGCCGGCGAGCTCGCGCACCCGCCCGGCACATCCGGGAGGCCGTGCGCACGAGCCAAGTGGACGAAAATAGCCCCCGCCGAGCGGATCGGCTGTTTATAAGCACCGCGGAGGTGGTCGCGGCGCCTCATTCGACTTCCAGCGGCCGGCGAGCCCGCGCACCCGCCCGGCACATCCGGGAGGCCGTGCGCACGAGCCAAGTGGCCGAAAATAGCCCCCGCCGAGCGGATCGGCTGTTTATAAGCACCGCGGAGGTGGTCGCGGCGCCTCATTCGACTTCCAGCGGCCGGCGAGCTCGCGCACCTTCCCGGCACATCCGGGAGGCCGTGCGCACGAGCCAAGTGGACGAAAATAGCCCCCGCCGAACGGATCGGCTGTTTATAAGCACCGCGGAGGTGGTCGCGGCGCCTCATTCGACTTCCAGCTGCCGGCGAGCCCGCGCACCCGCCCGGCACATCCGGGAGGCCGTGCGCACGAGCCAAATGGCCGAAAATAGCCCCCGCCGAGCGGATCGGCTGTTTATAAGCACCGCGGAGGTGGTCGCGGCGCCTCATTCGACTTCCAGCGGCCGGCGAGCTCGCGCACCCGCCCGGCACATCCGGGAGGCCGTGCGCACGAGCCAAGTGGCCGAAAATAGCCCCCGCCGAGCGGATCGGCTGTTTATAAGCACCGCGGAGGTGGTCGCGGCGCCTCATTCGACTTCCAGCGGCCGGCGAGCTCGCGCACCCGCCCGGCACATCCGGGAGGCCGTGCGCACGAGCCAAGTGGCCGAAAATAGCCCGCGCCGAGCGGATCGGCTGTTTATAAGCACCGCGGAGGTGGTCGCGGCGCCTCATTCGACTTCCAGCGGCCGGCGAGCTCGCGCACCCGCCCGGCACATCCGGGAGGCCGTGCGCACGAGCCAAGTGGCCGAAAATAGCCCGCGCCGAGCGGATCGGCTGTTTATAAGCACCGCGGAGGTGGTCGCGGCGCCTCATTCGACTTCAAGCGGCCGGCGAGCTCGCGCACCCGCCCGGCACATCCGGGAGGCGGTGCGCACGAGCCAAGTGGCCGAAAATAGCCCCCGCCGAGCGGATCGGCTGTTTATAAGCACCGCGGAGGTGGTCGCGGCGCCTCATTCGACTTCCAGCGGCCGGCGAGCCCGCGCACCCGCCTGGCACATCCGGGAGGCCGTGCGCACGAGCCAAGTGGCCGAAAATAGCCCCCGCCGAGCGGATCGGCTGTTTATAAGCACCGCGGGGGTGGTCGCGGCGCCTCATTCGACTTCCAGCGGCCGGCGAGCTCGCGCACCCGCCCGGCACATCCGGGAGGCCGTGCGCACGAGCCAAGTGGACGAAAATAGCCCCCGCCGAGCGGATCGGCTGTTTATAAGCACCGCGGAGGTGGTCGCGGCGCCTCATTCGACTTCCAGCGGCCGGCGAGCCCGCGCACCCGCCCGGCACATCCGGGAGGCCGTGCGCACGAGCCAAGTGGCCGAAAATAGCCCCCGCCGAGCGGATCGGCTGTTTATAAGCACCGCGGAGGTGGTCGCGGCGCCTCATTCGACTTCCAGCGGCCGGCGAGCTCGCGCACCCGCCCGGCACATCCGGGAGGCTGTGCGCACGAGCCAAGTGGCCAAAAATAGCCCCCGCCGAGCGGATCGGCTGTTTATAAGCACCGCGGAGGTGGTCGCGGCGCCTCATTCGACTTCCAGCGGCCGGCGAGCTCGCGCACCCGCCCGGCACATCCGGGAGGCCGTGCGCACGAGCCAAGTGGCCGAAAATAGCCCGCGCCGAGCGGATCGGCTGTTTATAAGCACCGCGGAGGTGGTCGCGGCGCCTCATTCGACTTCAAGCGGCCGGCGCGCTCGCGCACCCGCCCGGCACATCCGGGAGGCCGTGCGCACGAGCCAAGTGGCCGAAAATAGCCCCCGCCGAGCGGATCGGCTGTTTATAAGCACCGCGGAGGTGGTCGCGGCGCCTCATTCGACTTCCAGCGGCCGGCGAGCTCGCGCACCGGCCCGGCACATCCGGGAGGCCGTGCGCACGAGCCAAGTGGCCGAAAATAGCCCCCGCCGAGCGGATCGGCTGTTTATAAGCACCGCGGAGGTGGTCGCGGCGCCTCATTCGACTTCCAGCGGCCGGCGAGCTCGCGCACCCGCCCGGCACATCCGGGAGGCCGTGCGCACGAGCCAAGTGGCCGAAAATAGCCCCCGCCGAGCGGATCGGCTGTTTATAAGCACCGCGGAGGTGGTCGCGGCGCCTCATTCGACTTCCAGCGGCCGGCGAGCTCGCGCACCCGCCCGGCACATCCGGGAGGCCGTGCGCACGAGCCAAGTGGACGAAAATAGCCCCCGCCGAGCGGATCGGCTGTTTATAAGCACCGCGGAGGTGGTCGCGGCGCCTCATTCGACTTCCAGCGGCCGGCGAGCCCGCGCACCCGCCCGGCACATCCGGGAGGCCGTGCGCACGAGCCAAGTGGCCGAAAATAGCCCCCGCCGAGCGGATCGGCTGTTTATAAGCACCGCGGAGGTGGTCGCGGCGCCTCATTCGACTTCCAGCGGCCGGCGAGCTCGCGCACCCGCCCGGCACATCCGGGAGGCCGTGCGCACGAGCCAAGTGGCCGAAAATAGCCCCCGCCGAGCGGATCGGCTGTTTATAAGCACCGCGGAGGTGGTCGCGGCGCCTCATTCGACTTCCAGCGGCCGGCGAGCTCGCGCACCCGCCCGGCACATCCGGGAGGCCGTGCGCACGAGCCAAGTGGCCGAAAATAGCCCCCGCCGAGCGGATCGGCTGTTTATAAGCACCGCGGAGGTGGTCGCGGCGCCTCATTCGACTTCCAGCGGCCGGCGAGCTCGCGCACCCGCCCGGC
>NC_090860.1:6177500-6180000 GCF_024217435.2 Syngnathus scovelli | reverse complement strand
TCGGCTGTTTATAAGCACCGCGGAGGTGGTCGCGGCGCCTCATTCGACTTCCAGCTGCCGGCGAGCCCGCGCACCCGCCCGGCACATCCGGGAGGCCGTGCGCACGAGCCAAATGGCCGAAAATAGCCCCCGCCGAGCGGATCGGCTGTTTATAAGCACCGCGGAGGTGGTCGCGGCGCCTCATTCGACTTCCAGCGGCCGGCGAGCTCGCGCACCCGCCCGGCACATCCGGGAGGCCGTGCGCACGAGCCAAGTGGCCGAAAATAGCCCCCGCCGAGCGGATCGGCTGTTTATAAGCACCGCGGAGGTGGTCGCGGCGCCTCATTCGACTTCCAGCGGCCGGCGAGCTCGCGCACCCGCCCGGCACATCCGGGAGGCCGTGCGCACGAGCCAAGTGGCCGAAAATAGCCCGCGCCGAGCGGATCGGCTGTTTATAAGCACCGCGGAGGTGGTCGCGGCGCCTCATTCGACTTCCAGCGGCCGGCGAGCTCGCGCACCCGCCCGGCACATCCGGGAGGCCGTGCGCACGAGCCAAGTGGCCGAAAATAGCCCGCGCCGAGCGGATCGGCTGTTTATAAGCACCGCGGAGGTGGTCGCGGCGCCTCATTCGACTTCAAGCGGCCGGCGAGCTCGCGCACCCGCCCGGCACATCCGGGAGGCGGTGCGCACGAGCCAAGTGGCCGAAAATAGCCCCCGCCGAGCGGATCGGCTGTTTATAAGCACCGCGGAGGTGGTCGCGGCGCCTCATTCGACTTCCAGCGGCCGGCGAGCCCGCGCACCCGCCTGGCACATCCGGGAGGCCGTGCGCACGAGCCAAGTGGCCGAAAATAGCCCCCGCCGAGCGGATCGGCTGTTTATAAGCACCGCGGGGGTGGTCGCGGCGCCTCATTCGACTTCCAGCGGCCGGCGAGCTCGCGCACCCGCCCGGCACATCCGGGAGGCCGTGCGCACGAGCCAAGTGGACGAAAATAGCCCCCGCCGAGCGGATCGGCTGTTTATAAGCACCGCGGAGGTGGTCGCGGCGCCTCATTCGACTTCCAGCGGCCGGCGAGCCCGCGCACCCGCCCGGCACATCCGGGAGGCCGTGCGCACGAGCCAAGTGGCCGAAAATAGCCCCCGCCGAGCGGATCGGCTGTTTATAAGCACCGCGGAGGTGGTCGCGGCGCCTCATTCGACTTCCAGCGGCCGGCGAGCTCGCGCACCCGCCCGGCACATCCGGGAGGCTGTGCGCACGAGCCAAGTGGCCAAAAATAGCCCCCGCCGAGCGGATCGGCTGTTTATAAGCACCGCGGAGGTGGTCGCGGCGCCTCATTCGACTTCCAGCGGCCGGCGAGCTCGCGCACCCGCCCGGCACATCCGGGAGGCCGTGCGCACGAGCCAAGTGGCCGAAAATAGCCCGCGCCGAGCGGATCGGCTGTTTATAAGCACCGCGGAGGTGGTCGCGGCGCCTCATTCGACTTCAAGCGGCCGGCGCGCTCGCGCACCCGCCCGGCACATCCGGGAGGCCGTGCGCACGAGCCAAGTGGCCGAAAATAGCCCCCGCCGAGCGGATCGGCTGTTTATAAGCACCGCGGAGGTGGTCGCGGCGCCTCATTCGACTTCCAGCGGCCGGCGAGCTCGCGCACCGGCCCGGCACATCCGGGAGGCCGTGCGCACGAGCCAAGTGGCCGAAAATAGCCCCCGCCGAGCGGATCGGCTGTTTATAAGCACCGCGGAGGTGGTCGCGGCGCCTCATTCGACTTCCAGCGGCCGGCGAGCTCGCGCACCCGCCCGGCACATCCGGGAGGCCGTGCGCACGAGCCAAGTGGCCGAAAATAGCCCCCGCCGAGCGGATCGGCTGTTTATAAGCACCGCGGAGGTGGTCGCGGCGCCTCATTCGACTTCCAGCGGCCGGCGAGCTCGCGCACCCGCCCGGCACATCCGGGAGGCCGTGCGCACGAGCCAAGTGGCCGAAAATAGCCCCCGCCGAGCGGATCGGCTGTTTATAAGCACCGCGGAGGTGGTCGCGGCGCCTCATTCGACTTCCGGCGGGCGGCGAGCTCGCGCACCCGCCCGGCACATCCGGGAGGCCGTGCGCACGAGCCAAGTGGCCGAAAATAGCCCCCGCCGAGCGGATCGGCGGTTTATAAGCACCGCGGAGGTGGTCGCGGCGCCTCATTCGACTTCCAGCGGGCCGCGCACTCGCGCACCCGCCCGGCACATCCGGGAGGCCGTGCGCACGAGCCAAGTGGACGAAAATAGCCCCCGCCGAGCGGATCGGCTGTTTATAAGCACCGCGGAGGTGGTCGCGGCGCCTCATTCGACTTCCAGCGGCCGGCGAGCTCGCGCACCCGCCCGGCACATCCGGGAGGCCGTGCGCACGAGCCAAGTGGCCGAAAACAGCCCGCGCCGAGCGGATCGGCTGTTTATAAGCACCGCGGAGGTGGTCGCGGCGCCTCATTCGACTTCAAGCGGCCGGCGCGCTCGCGCACCCGCCCGGCACATCCGGGAGGCCGTGCGC
>NC_090860.1:6170000-6172500 GCF_024217435.2 Syngnathus scovelli | reverse complement strand
GAGGTGGTCGCGGCGCCTCATTCGACTTCCAGCGGCCGGCGAGCTCGCGCACCTTCCCGGCACATCCGGGAGGCCGTGCGCACGAGCCAAGTGGACGAAAATAGCCCCCGCCGAACGGATCGGCTGTTTATAAGCACCGCGGAGGTGGTCGCGGCGCCTCATTCGACTTCCAGCTGCCGGCGAGCCCGCGCACCCGCCCGGCACATCCGGGAGGCCGTGCGCACGAGCCAAATGGCCGAAAATAGCCCCCGCCGAGCGGATCGGCTGTTTATAAGCACCGCGGAGGTGGTCGCGGCGCCTCATTCGACTTCCAGCGGCCGGCGAGCTCGCGCACCCGCCCGGCACATCCGGGAGGCCGTGCGCACGAGCCAAGTGGCCGAAAATAGCCCCCGCCGAGCGGATCGGCTGTTTATAAGCACCGCGGAGGTGGTCGCGGCGCCTCATTCGACTTCCAGCGGCCGGCGAGCTCGCGCACCCGCCCGGCACATCCGGGAGGCCGTGCGCACGAGCCAAGTGGCCGAAAATAGCCCGCGCCGAGCGGATCGGCTGTTTATAAGCACCGCGGAGGTGGTCGCGGCGCCTCATTCGACTTCCAGCGGCCGGCGAGCTCGCGCACCCGCCCGGCACATCCGGGAGGCCGTGCGCACGAGCCAAGTGGCCGAAAATAGCCCGCGCCGAGCGGATCGGCTGTTTATAAGCACCGCGGAGGTGGTCGCGGCGCCTCATTCGACTTCAAGCGGCCGGCGAGCTCGCGCACCCGCCCGGCACATCCGGGAGGCGGTGCGCACGAGCCAAGTGGCCGAAAATAGCCCCCGCCGAGCGGATCGGCTGTTTATAAGCACCGCGGAGGTGGTCGCGGCGCCTCATTCGACTTCCAGCGGCCGGCGAGCCCGCGCACCCGCCTGGCACATCCGGGAGGCCGTGCGCACGAGCCAAGTGGCCGAAAATAGCCCCCGCCGAGCGGATCGGCTGTTTATAAGCACCGCGGGGGTGGTCGCGGCGCCTCATTCGACTTCCAGCGGCCGGCGAGCTCGCGCACCCGCCCGGCACATCCGGGAGGCCGTGCGCACGAGCCAAGTGGACGAAAATAGCCCCCGCCGAGCGGATCGGCTGTTTATAAGCACCGCGGAGGTGGTCGCGGCGCCTCATTCGACTTCCAGCGGCCGGCGAGCCCGCGCACCCGCCCGGCACATCCGGGAGGCCGTGCGCACGAGCCAAGTGGCCGAAAATAGCCCCCGCCGAGCGGATCGGCTGTTTATAAGCACCGCGGAGGTGGTCGCGGCGCCTCATTCGACTTCCAGCGGCCGGCGAGCTCGCGCACCCGCCCGGCACATCCGGGAGGCTGTGCGCACGAGCCAAGTGGCCAAAAATAGCCCCCGCCGAGCGGATCGGCTGTTTATAAGCACCGCGGAGGTGGTCGCGGCGCCTCATTCGACTTCCAGCGGCCGGCGAGCTCGCGCACCCGCCCGGCACATCCGGGAGGCCGTGCGCACGAGCCAAGTGGCCGAAAATAGCCCGCGCCGAGCGGATCGGCTGTTTATAAGCACCGCGGAGGTGGTCGCGGCGCCTCATTCGACTTCAAGCGGCCGGCGCGCTCGCGCACCCGCCCGGCACATCCGGGAGGCCGTGCGCACGAGCCAAGTGGCCGAAAATAGCCCCCGCCGAGCGGATCGGCTGTTTATAAGCACCGCGGAGGTGGTCGCGGCGCCTCATTCGACTTCCAGCGGCCGGCGAGCTCGCGCACCGGCCCGGCACATCCGGGAGGCCGTGCGCACGAGCCAAGTGGCCGAAAATAGCCCCCGCCGAGCGGATCGGCTGTTTATAAGCACCGCGGAGGTGGTCGCGGCGCCTCATTCGACTTCCAGCGGCCGGCGAGCTCGCGCACCCGCCCGGCACATCCGGGAGGCCGTGCGCACGAGCCAAGTGGCCGAAAATAGCCCCCGCCGAGCGGATCGGCTGTTTATAAGCACCGCGGAGGTGGTCGCGGCGCCTCATTCGACTTCCAGCGGCCGGCGAGCTCGCGCACCCGCCCGGCACATCCGGGAGGCCGTGCGCACGAGCCAAGTGGACGAAAATAGCCCCCGCCGAGCGGATCGGCTGTTTATAAGCACCGCGGAGGTGGTCGCGGCGCCTCATTCGACTTCCAGCGGCCGGCGAGCCCGCGCACCCGCCCGGCACATCCGGGAGGCCGTGCGCACGAGCCAAGTGGCCGAAAATAGCCCCCGCCGAGCGGATCGGCTGTTTATAAGCACCGCGGAGGTGGTCGCGGCGCCTCATTCGACTTCCAGCGGCCGGCGAGCTCGCGCACCCGCCCGGCACATCCGGGAGGCCGTGCGCACGAGCCAAGTGGCCGAAAATAGCCCCCGCCGAGCGGATCGGCTGTTTATAAGCACCGCGGAGGTGGTCGCGGCGCCTCATTCGACTTCCAGCGGCCGGCGAGCTCGCGCACCCGCCCGGCACATCCGGGAGGCCGTGCGCACGAGCCAAGTGGCCGAAAATA
>NC_090860.1:6162500-6165000 GCF_024217435.2 Syngnathus scovelli | reverse complement strand
CGCCGAGCGGATCGGCTGTTTATAAGCACCGCGGAGGTGGTCGCGGCGCCTCATTCGACTTCCAGCGGCCCGCGAGCTCGCGCACCCGCCCGGCACATCCGGGAGGCCGTGCGCACGAGCCAAGTGGCCGAAAATAGCCCGCGCCGAGCGGATCGGCTGTTTATAAGCACCGCGGAGGTGGTCGCGGCGCCTCATTCGACTTCCAGCTGCCGGCGAGCCCGCGCACCCGCCTGGCACATCCGGGAGGCCGTGCGCACGAGCCAAGTGGCCGAAAATAGCCCCCGCCGAGCGGATCGGCTGTTTATAAGCACCCCGGGGGTGGTCGCGGCGCCTCATTCGACTTCCAGCGGCCGGCGAGCTCGCGCACCTGCCCGGCACATCCGGGAGGCCGTGCGCACGAGCCAAGTGGACGAAAATAGCCCCCGCCGAGCGGATCGGCTGTTTATAAGCACCGCGGAGGTGGTCGCGGCGCCTCATTCGACTTCCAGCTGCCGGCGAGCTCGCGCACCCGCCCGGCACATCCGGGAGGCCGTGCGCACGAGCCAAGTGGCCGAAAATAGCCCCCGCCGAGCGGATCGGCTGTTTATAAGCACCGCGGAGGTGGTCGCGGCGCCTCATTCGACTTCCAGCGGCCGGCGAGCTCGCGCACCCGCCCGGCACATCCGGGAGGCCGTGCGCACGAGCCAAGTGGACGAAAATAGCCCCCGCCGAGCGGATCGGCTGTTTATAAGCACCGCGGAGGTGGTCGCGGCGCCTCATTCGACTTCCAGCGGCCGGCGAGCTCGCGCACCCGCCCGGCACATCCGGGAGGCCGTGCGCACGAGCCAAGTGGCCGAAAATAGCCCCCGCCGAGCGGATCGGCTGTTTATAAGCACCGCGGAGGTGGTCGCGGCGCCTCATTCGACTTCCAGCGGCCGGCGAGCTCGCGCACCCGCCCGGCACATCCGGGAGGCCGTGCGCACGAGCCAAGTGGCCGAAAATAGCCCCCGCCGAGCGGATCGGCTGTTTATAAGCACCGCGGAGGTGGTCGCGGCGCCTCATTCGACTTCCAGCGGCCGGCGAGCTCGCGCACCCGCCCGGCACATCCGGGAGGCCGTGCGCACGAGCCAAGTGGCCGAAAATAGCCCCCGCCGAGCGGATCGGCGGTTTATAAGCACCGCGGAGGTGGTCGCGGCGCCTCATTCGACTTCCAGCGGCCGGCGAGCTCGCGCACCCGCCCGGCACATCCGGGAGGCCGTGCGCACGAGCCAAGTGGCCGAAAATAGCCCCCGCCGAGCGGATCGGCTGTTTATAAGCACCGCAGAGGTGGTCGCGGCGCCTCATTCGACTTCCGGCGGGCGGCGAGCTCGCGCACCCGCCCGGCACATCCGGGAGGCCGTGCGCACGAGCCAAGTGGCCGAAAATAGCCCCCGCCGAGCGGATCGGCGGTTTATAAGCACCGCGGAGTTGGTCGCGGCGCCTCATTCGACTTCAAGCGGCCGGCGAGCTCGCGCATCCGCCCGGCACATCCGGGAGGCCGTGCGCACGAGCCAAGTGGCCGAAAATAGCCCCCGCCGAGCGGATCGGCTGTTTATAAGCACCGCGGAGGTGGTCGCGGCGCCTCATTCGACTTCCAGCGGCCGGCGAGCCCGCGCACCCGCCCGGCACATCCGGGAGGCCGTGCGCACGAGCCAAATGGCCGAAAATAGCCCCCGCCGAGCGGATCGGCTGTTTATAAGCACCGCGGAGGTGGTCGCGGCGCCTCATTCGACTTCCAGCGGCCGGCGAGCTCGCGCACCCGCCCGGCACATCCGGGAGGCCGTGCGCACGAGCCAAGTGGCCGAAAATAGCCCCCGCCGAGCGGATCGGCTGTTTATAAGCACCGCGGAGGTGGTCGCGGCGCCTCATTCGACTTCCAGCGGCCGGCGAGCTCGCGCACCCGCCCGGCACATCCGGGAGGCCGTGCGCACGAGCCAAGTGGCCGAAAATAGCCCGCGCCGAGCGGATCGGCTGTTTATAAGCACCGCGGAGGTGGTCGCGGCGCCTCATTCGACTTCCAGCGGCCGGCGAGCTCGCGCACCCGCCCGGCACATCCGGGAGGCCGTGCGCACGAGCCAAGTGGCCGAAAAAAGCCCGCGCCGAGCGGATCGGCTGTTTATAAGCACCGCGGAGGTGGTCGCGGCGCCTCATTCGACTTCAAGCGGCCGGCGAGCTCGCGCACCCGCCCGGCACATCCGGGAGGCCGTGCGCACGAGCCAAGTGGCCGAAAATAGCCCCCGCCGAGCGGATCGGCTGTTTATAAGCACCGCGGAGGTGGTCGCGGCGCCTCATTCGACTTCCAGCGGCCGGCGAGCCCGCGCACCCGCCTGGCACATCCGGGAGGCCGTGCGCACGAGCCAAGTGGCCGAAAATAGCCCCCGCCGAGCGGATCGGCTGTTTATAAGCACCGCGGGGGTGGTCGCGGCGCCTCATTCGACTTCCAGCGGCCGGCGAGCTCGCGCACCCGCCCGGCACATCCGGG
>NC_090860.1:6152500-6157500 GCF_024217435.2 Syngnathus scovelli | reverse complement strand
GCACATGGAGACCAAGCATCCTGCATTAAAAGACAAACCTTAACCACTTCGGGTTTCATTGTCTCCGATTACGCCTGGATGGGACCGGCTCGTTTCTGAGAAACAAGCTCGGTGCTCCCAATAATTCAACGTAATGGTGACTTTTATTTTTATGTGGTTTATATTTGTTTTTATGCCAGTCGTATCATTTTATTTAATCGTATTTACCGTATTTGCCGGTGTACAGGTCGACTCGGTGTATAAGTCGACCCCCTAAAATTCGACGGAAATTTACGATTTTATGATATATCCTTTGTATAAGTCGAGCTCAATTGTTGCATTATATTAAACTTCAAAATTCAATATGCGAAATTTATTGACGAAATGTGTTCAAATTCTGGGAGGCCGTGCGCATGCTGCTGTTTATAAGCACCGCGGAGGAGATCGCGGCCGGCGAGCTCGCGCACGCCGCCCGGCACCAACGGGAGGCCGGAAATAGCTCCAAGCGGGGGTGGTCGCGGCGCCTCATTCGACTTCCAGCGGCCGGCGAGCTCGCGCACCCGCCCGGCACATCCGGGAGGCCGTGCGCACGAGCCAAGTGGACGAAAATAGCCCCCGCCGAGCGGATCGGCTGTTTATAAGCACCGCGGAGGTGGTCGCGGCGCCTCATTCGACTTCCAGCGGCCGGCGAGCCCGCGCACCCGCCCGGCACATCCGGGAGGCCGTGCGCACGAGCCAAGTGGCCGAAAATAGCCCCCGCCGAGCGGATCGGCTGTTTATAAGCACCGCGGAGGTGGTCGCGGCGCCTCATTCGACTTCCAGCGGCCGGCGAGCTCGCGCACCCGCCCGGCACATCCGGGAGGCCGTGCGCACGAGCCAAGTGGCCGAAAATAGCCCCCGCCGAGCGGATCGGCTGTTTATAAGCACCGCGGAGGTGGTCGCGGCGCCTCATTCGACTTCCAGCGGCCGGCGAGCTCGCGCACCCGCCCGGCACATCCGGGAGGCCGTGCGCACGAGCCAAGTGGCCGAAAATAGCCCCCGCCGAGCGGATCGGCTGTTTATAAGCACCGCGGAGGTGGTCGCGGCGCCTCATTCGACTTCCAGCGGCCGGCGAGCTCGCGCACCCGCCCGGCACATCCGGGAGGCCGTGCGCACGAGCCAAGTGGCCGAAAATAGCCCCCGCCGAGCGGATCGGCGGTTTATAAGCACCGCGGAGGTGGTCGCGGCGCCTCATTCGACTTCCAGCGGCCGGCGAGCTCGCGCACCCGCCCGGCACATCCGGGAGGCCGTGCGCACGAGCCAAGTGGCCGAAAATAGCCCCCGCCGAGCGGATCGGCTGTTTATAAGCACCGCAGAGGTGGTCGCGGCGCCTCATTCGACTTCCGGCGGGCGGCGAGCTCGCGCACCCGCCCGGCACATCCGGGAGGCCGTGCGCACGAGCCAAGTGGCCGAAAATAGCCCCCGCCGAGCGGATCGGCGGTTTATAAGCACCGCGGAGGTGGTCGCGGCGCCTCATTCGACTTCAAGCGGCCGGCGAGCTCGCGCACCCGCCCGGCACATCCGGGAGGCCGTGCGCACGAGCCAAGTGGCCGAAAATAGCCCCCGCCGAGCGGATCGGCTGTTTATAAGCACCGCGGAGGTGGTCGCGGCGCCTCATTCGACTTCCAGCGGCCGGCGAGCCCGCGCACCCGCCCGGCACATCCGGGAGGCCGTGCACACGAGCCAAGTGGCCGAAAATAGCCCCCGCCGAGCGGATCGGCTGTTTATAAGCACCGCGGAGGTGGTCGCGGCGCCTCATTCGACTTCCAGCGGCCCGCGAGCTCGCGCACCCGCCCGGCACATCCGGGAGGCCGTGCGCACGAGCCAAGTGGCCGAAAATAGCCCGCGCCGAGCGGATCGGCTGTTTATAAGCACCGCGGAGGTGGTCGCGGCGCCTCATTCGACTTCCAGCTGCCGGCGAGCCCGCGCACCCGCCTGGCACATCCGGGAGGCCGTGCGCACGAGCCAAGTGGCCGAAAATAGCCCCCGCCGAGCGGATCGGCTGTTTATAAGCACCCCGGGGGTGGTCGCGGCGCCTCATTCGACTTCCAGCGGCCGGCGAGCTCGCGCACCTGCCCGGCACATCCGGGAGGCCGTGCGCACGAGCCAAGTGGACGAAAATAGCCCCCGCCGAGCGGATCGGCTGTTTATAAGCACCGCGGAGGTGGTCGCGGCGCCTCATTCGACTTCCAGCGGCCGGCGAGCCCGCGCACCCGCCCGGCACATCCGGGAGGCCGTGCGCACGAGCCAAGTGGCCGAAAATAGCCCCCGCCGAGCGGATCGGCTGTTTATAAGCACCGCGGAGGTGGTCGCGGCGCCTCATTCGACTTCCAGCGGCCGGCGAGCTCGCGCACCTTCCCGGCACATCCGGGAGGCCGTGCGCACGAGCCAAGTGGACGAAAATAGCCCCCGCCGAGCGGATCGGCTGTTTATAAGCACCGCGGAGGTGGTCGCGGCGCCTCATTCGACTTCCAGCTGCCGGCGAGCTCGCGCACCCGCCCGGCACATCCGGGAGGCCGTGCGCACGAGCCAAGTGGCCGAAAATAGCCCCCGCCGAGCGGATCGGCTGTTTATAAGCACCGCGGAGGTGGTCGCGGCGCCTCATTCGACTTCCAGCGGCCGGCGAGCTCGCGCACCCGCCCGGCACATCCGGGAGGCCGTGCGCACGAGCCAAGTGGACGAAAATAGCCCCCGCCGAGCGGATCGGCTGTTTATAAGCACCGCGGAGGTGGTCGCGGCGCCTCATTCGACTTCCAGCGGCCGGCGAGCTCGCGCACCCGCCCGGCACATCCGGGAGGCCGTGCGCACGAGCCAAGTGGCCGAAAACAGCCCGCGCCGAGCGGATCGGCTGTTTATAAGCACCGCGGAGGTGGTCGCGGCGCCTCATTCGACTTCAAGCGGCCGGCGCGCTCGCGCACCCGCCCGGCACATCCGGGAGGCCGTGCGCACGAGCCAAGTGGCCGAAAATAGCCCCCGCCGAGCGGATCGGCTGTTTATAAGCACCGCGGAGGTGGTCGCGGCGCCTCATTCGACTTCCAGCGGCCGGCGAGCTCGCGCACCGGCCCGGCACATCCGGGAGGCCGTGCGCACGAGCCAAGTGGCCGAAAATAGCCCCCGCCGAGCAGATCGGCTGTTTATAAGCACCGCGGAGGTGGTCGCGGCGCCTCATTCGACTTCCAGCTGCCGGCGAGCTCGCGCACCCGCCCGGCACATCCGGGAGGCCGTGCGCACGAGCCAAGTGGCCGAAAATAGCCCCCGCCGAGCGGATCGGCTCTTTATAAGCACCGCGGAGGTGGTCGCGGCGCCTCATTCGACTTCCAGCGGCCGGCGAGCTCGCGCACCCGCCCGGCACATCCGGGAGGCCGTGCGCACGAGCCAAGTGGACGAAAATAGCCCCCGCCGAGCGGATCGGCTGTTTATAAGCACCGCGGAGGTGGTCGCGGCGCCTCATTCGACTTCCAGCGGCCGGCGAGCTCGCGCACCCACCCGGCACATCCGGGAGGCCGTGCGCACGAGCCAAGTGGCCGAAAACAGCCCGCGCCGAGCGGATCGGCTGTTTATAAGCACCGCGGGGGTGGTCGCGGCGCCTCATTCGACTTCCAGCGGCCGGCGAGCTCGCGCACCCGCCCGGCACATCCGGGAGGCCGTGCGCACGAGCCAAGTGGACGAAAATAGCCCCCGCCGAGCGGATCGGCTGTTTATAAGCACCGCGGAGGTGGTCGCGGCGCCTCATTCGACTTCCAGCGGCCGGCGAGCCCGCGCACCCGCCCGGCACATCCGGGAGGCCGTGCGCACGAGCCAAGTGGCCGAAAATAGCCCCCGCCGAGCGGATCGGCTGTTTATAAGCACCGCGGAGGTGGTCGCGGCGCCTCATTCGACTTCCAGCGGCCGGCGAGCTCGCGCACCCGCCCGGCACATCCGGGAGGCCGTGCGCACGAGCCAAGTGGCCAAAAATAGCCCCCGCCGAGCGGATCGGCTGTTTATAAGCACCGCGGAGGTGGTCGCGGCGCCTCATTCGACTTCCAGCGGCCGGCGAGCTCGCGCACCCGCCCGGCACATCCGGGAGGCCGTGCGCACGAGCCAAGTGGCCGAAAATAGCCCGCGCCGAGCGGATCGGCTGTTTATAAGCACCGCGGAGGTGGTCGCGGCGCCTCATTCGACTTCAAGCGGCCGGCGCGCTCGCGCACCCGCCCGGCACATCCGGGAGGCCGTGCGCACGAGCCAAGTGGCCGAAAATAGCCCCCGCCGAGCGGATCGGCTGTTTATAAGCACCGCGGAGGTGGTCGCGGCGCCTCATTCGACTTCCAGCGGCCGGCGAGCTCGCGCACCGGCCCGGCACATCCGGGAGGCCGTGCGCACGAGCCAAGTGGCCGAAAATAGCCCCCGCCGAGCGGATCGGCTGTTTATAAGCACCGCGGAGGTGGTCGCGGCGCCTCATTCGACTTCCAGCGGCCGGCGAGCTCGCGCACCCGCCCGGCACATCCGGGAGGCCGTGCGCACGAGCCAAGTGGCCGAAAATAGCCCCCGCCGAGCGGATCGGCTGTTTATAAGCACCGCGGAGGTGGTCGCGGCGCCTCATTCGACTTCCAGCGGCCGGCGAGCTCGCGCACCCGCCCGGCACATCCGGGAGGCCGTGCGCACGAGCCAAGTGGCCGAAAATAGCCCCCGCCGAGCGGATCGGCTGTTTATAAGCACCGCGGAGGTGGTCGCGGCGCCTCATTCGACTTCCAGCGGCCGGCGAGCTCGCGCACCCGCCCGGCACATCCGGGAGGCCGTGCGCACGAGCCAAGTGGCCGAAAATAGCCCCCGCCGAGCGGATCGGCTGTTTATAAGCACCGCGGAGGTGGTCGCGGCGCCTCATTCGACTTCCAGCGGCCGGCGAGCTCGCGCACCCGCCCGGCACATCCGGGAGGCCGTGCGCACGAGCCAAGTGGCCGAAAATAGCCCCCGCCGAGCGGATCGGCGGTTTATAAGCACCGCGG
>NC_090860.1:6145000-6147500 GCF_024217435.2 Syngnathus scovelli | reverse complement strand
CGCGGCGCCTCATTCGACTTCCGGCGGGCGGCGAGCTCGCGCACCCGCCCGGCACATCCGGGAGGCCGTGCGCACGAGCCAAGTGGCCGAAAATAGCCCCCGCCGAGCGGATCGGCGGTTTATAAGCACCGCGGAGGTGGTCGCGGCGCCTCATTCGACTTCAAGCGGCCGGCGAGCTCGCGCACCCGCCCGGCACATCCGGGAGGCCGTGCGCACGAGCCAAGTGGCCGAAAATAGCCCCCGCCGAGCGGATCGGCTGTTTATAAGCACCGCGGAGGTGGTCGCGGCGCCTCATTCGACTTCCAGCGGCCGGCGAGCCCGCGCACCCGCCCGGCACATCCGGGAGGCCGTGCACACGAGCCAAGTGGCCGAAAATAGCCCCCGCCGAGCGGATCGGCTGTTTATAAGCACCGCGGAGGTGGTCGCGGCGCCTCATTCGACTTCCAGCGGCCCGCGAGCTCGCGCACCCGCCCGGCACATCCGGGAGGCCGTGCGCACGAGCCAAGTGGCCGAAAATAGCCCGCGCCGAGCGGATCGGCTGTTTATAAGCACCGCGGAGGTGGTCGCGGCGCCTCATTCGACTTCCAGCTGCCGGCGAGCCCGCGCACCCGCCTGGCACATCCGGGAGGCCGTGCGCACGAGCCAAGTGGCCGAAAATAGCCCCCGCCGAGCGGATCGGCTGTTTATAAGCACCCCGGGGGTGGTCGCGGCGCCTCATTCGACTTCCAGCGGCCGGCGAGCTCGCGCACCTGCCCGGCACATCCGGGAGGCCGTGCGCACGAGCCAAGTGGACGAAAATAGCCCCCGCCGAGCGGATCGGCTGTTTATAAGCACCGCGGAGGTGGTCGCGGCGCCTCATTCGACTTCCAGCGGCCGGCGAGCCCGCGCACCCGCCCGGCACATCCGGGAGGCCGTGCGCACGAGCCAAGTGGCCGAAAATAGCCCCCGCCGAGCGGATCGGCTGTTTATAAGCACCGCGGAGGTGGTCGCGGCGCCTCATTCGACTTCCAGCGGCCGGCGAGCTCGCGCACCTTCCCGGCACATCCGGGAGGCCGTGCGCACGAGCCAAGTGGACGAAAATAGCCCCCGCCGAGCGGATCGGCTGTTTATAAGCACCGCGGAGGTGGTCGCGGCGCCTCATTCGACTTCCAGCTGCCGGCGAGCTCGCGCACCCGCCCGGCACATCCGGGAGGCCGTGCGCACGAGCCAAGTGGCCGAAAATAGCCCCCGCCGAGCGGATCGGCTGTTTATAAGCACCGCGGAGGTGGTCGCGGCGCCTCATTCGACTTCCAGCGGCCGGCGAGCTCGCGCACCCGCCCGGCACATCCGGGAGGCCGTGCGCACGAGCCAAGTGGACGAAAATAGCCCCCGCCGAGCGGATCGGCTGTTTATAAGCACCGCGGAGGTGGTCGCGGCGCCTCATTCGACTTCCAGCGGCCGGCGAGCTCGCGCACCCGCCCGGCACATCCGGGAGGCCGTGCGCACGAGCCAAGTGGCCGAAAACAGCCCGCGCCGAGCGGATCGGCTGTTTATAAGCACCGCGGAGGTGGTCGCGGCGCCTCATTCGACTTCAAGCGGCCGGCGCGCTCGCGCACCCGCCCGGCACATCCGGGAGGCCGTGCGCACGAGCCAAGTGGCCGAAAATAGCCCCCGCCGAGCGGATCGGCTGTTTATAAGCACCGCGGAGGTGGTCGCGGCGCCTCATTCGACTTCCAGCGGCCGGCGAGCTCGCGCACCGGCCCGGCACATCCGGGAGGCCGTGCGCACGAGCCAAGTGGCCGAAAATAGCCCCCGCCGAGCAGATCGGCTGTTTATAAGCACCGCGGAGGTGGTCGCGGCGCCTCATTCGACTTCCAGCTGCCGGCGAGCTCGCGCACCCGCCCGGCACATCCGGGAGGCCGTGCGCACGAGCCAAGTGGCCGAAAATAGCCCCCGCCGAGCGGATCGGCTCTTTATAAGCACCGCGGAGGTGGTCGCGGCGCCTCATTCGACTTCCAGCGGCCGGCGAGCTCGCGCACCCGCCCGGCACATCCGGGAGGCCGTGCGCACGAGCCAAGTGGACGAAAATAGCCCCCGCCGAGCGGATCGGCTGTTTATAAGCACCGCGGAGGTGGTCGCGGCGCCTCATTCGACTTCCAGCGGCCGGCGAGCTCGCGCACCCACCCGGCACATCCGGGAGGCCGTGCGCACGAGCCAAGTGGCCGAAAACAGCCCGCGCCGAGCGGATCGGCTGTTTATAAGCACCGCGGAGGTGGTCGCGGCGCCTCATTCGACTTCAAGCGGCCGGCGCGCTCGCGCACCCGCCCGGCACATCCGGGAGGAAGTGCGCACGAGCCAAGTGGCCGAAAATAGCCCCCGCCGAGCGGATCGGCTGTTTATAAGCACCGCGGAGGTGGTCGCGGCGCCTCATTCGACTTCCGGCGGGCGGCGAGCTCGCGCACCCGCCCGGCACATCCGGGAGGCCGTGCGCACGAGCCAAGTGGCCGAAAATAGCCCCCGC
>NC_090860.1:6135000-6140000 GCF_024217435.2 Syngnathus scovelli | reverse complement strand
TTAACCACTTCGGGTTTCATTGTCTCCGATTACGCCTGGATGGGACCGGCTCGTTTCTGAGAAACAAGCTCGGTGCTCCCAATAATTCAACGTAATGGTGACTTTTATTTTTATGTGGTTTATATTTGTTTTTATGCCAGTCGTATCATTTTATTTAATCGTATTTACCGTATTTGCCGGTGTACAGGTCGACTCGGTGTATAAGTCGACCCCCTAAAATTCGACGGAAATTTACGATTTTATGATATATCCTTTGTATAAGTCGAGCTCAATTGTTGCATTATATTAAACTTCAAAATTCAATATGCGAAATTTATTGACGAAATGTGTTCAAATTCTGGGAGGCCGTGCGCATGCTGCTGTTTATAAGCACCGCGGAGGAGATCGCGGCCGGCGAGCTCGCGCACGCCGCCCGGCACCAACGGGAGGCCGGAAATAGCTCCAAGCGGGGGTGGTCGCGGCGCCTCATTCGACTTCCAGCGGCCGGCGAGCTCGCGCACCCGCCCGGCACATCCGGGAGGCCGTGCGCACGAGCCAAGTGGACGAAAATAGCCCCCGCCGAGCGGATCGGCTGTTTATAAGCACCGCGGAGGTGGTCGCGGCGCCTCATTCGACTTCCAGCGGCCGGCGAGCCCGCGCACCCGCCCGGCACATCCGGGAGGCCGTGCGCACGAGCCAAGTGGCCGAAAATAGCCCCCGCCGAGCGGATCGGCTGTTTATAAGCACCGCGGAGGTGGTCGCGGCGCCTCATTCGACTTCCAGCGGCCGGCGAGCTCGCGCACCCGCCCGGCACATCCGGGAGGCCGTGCGCACGAGCCAAGTGGCCGAAAATAGCCCCCGCCGAGCGGATCGGCTGTTTATAAGCACCGCGGAGGTGGTCGCGGCGCCTCATTCGACTTCCAGCGGCCGGCGAGCTCGCGCACCCGCCCGGCACATCCGGGAGGCCGTGCGCACGAGCCAAGTGGCCGAAAATAGCCCCCGCCGAGCGGATCGGCTGTTTATAAGCACCGCGGAGGTGGTCGCGGCGCCTCATTCGACTTCCAGCGGCCGGCGAGCTCGCGCACCCGCCCGGCACATCCGGGAGGCCGTGCGCACGAGCCAAGTGGCCGAAAATAGCCCCCGCCGAGCGGATCGGCGGTTTATAAGCACCGCGGAGGTGGTCGCGGCGCCTCATTCGACTTCCAGCGGCCGGCGAGCTCGCGCACCCGCCCGGCACATCCGGGAGGCCGTGCGCACGAGCCAAGTGGCCGAAAATAGCCCCCGCCGAGCGGATCGGCTGTTTATAAGCACCGCAGAGGTGGTCGCGGCGCCTCATTCGACTTCCGGCGGGCGGCGAGCTCGCGCACCCGCCCGGCACATCCGGGAGGCCGTGCGCACGAGCCAAGTGGCCGAAAATAGCCCCCGCCGAGCGGATCGGCGGTTTATAAGCACCGCGGAGGTGGTCGCGGCGCCTCATTCGACTTCAAGCGGCCGGCGAGCTCGCGCACCCGCCCGGCACATCCGGGAGGCCGTGCGCACGAGCCAAGTGGCCGAAAATAGCCCCCGCCGAGCGGATCGGCTGTTTATAAGCACCGCGGAGGTGGTCGCGGCGCCTCATTCGACTTCCAGCGGCCGGCGAGCCCGCGCACCCGCCCGGCACATCCGGGAGGCCGTGCACACGAGCCAAGTGGCCGAAAATAGCCCCCGCCGAGCGGATCGGCTGTTTATAAGCACCGCGGAGGTGGTCGCGGCGCCTCATTCGACTTCCAGCGGCCCGCGAGCTCGCGCACCCGCCCGGCACATCCGGGAGGCCGTGCGCACGAGCCAAGTGGCCGAAAATAGCCCGCGCCGAGCGGATCGGCTGTTTATAAGCACCGCGGAGGTGGTCGCGGCGCCTCATTCGACTTCCAGCTGCCGGCGAGCCCGCGCACCCGCCTGGCACATCCGGGAGGCCGTGCGCACGAGCCAAGTGGCCGAAAATAGCCCCCGCCGAGCGGATCGGCTGTTTATAAGCACCCCGGGGGTGGTCGCGGCGCCTCATTCGACTTCCAGCGGCCGGCGAGCTCGCGCACCCGCCCGGCACATCCGGGAGGCCGTGCGCACGAGCCAAGTGGACGAAAATAGCCCCCGCCGAGCGGATCGGCTGTTTATAAGCACCGCGGAGGTGGTCGCGGCGCCTCATTCGACTTCCAGCGGCCGGCGAGCCCGCGCACCCGCCCGGCACATCCGGGAGGCCGTGCGCACGAGCCAAGTGGCCGAAAATAGCCCCCGCCGAGCGGATCGGCTGTTTATAAGCACCGCGGAGGTGGTCGCGGCGCCTCATTCGACTTCCAGCGGCCGGCGAGCTCGCGCACCTTCCCGGCACATCCGGGAGGCCGTGCGCACGAGCCAAGTGGACGAAAATAGCCCCCGCCGAGCGGATCGGCTGTTTATAAGCACCGCGGAGGTGGTCGCGGCGCCTCATTCGACTTCCAGCTGCCGGCGAGCTCGCGCACCCGCCCGGCACATCCGGGAGGCCGTGCGCACGAGCCAAGTGGCCGAAAATAGCCCCCGCCGAGCGGATCGGCTCTTTATAAGCACCGCGGAGGTGGTCGCGGCGCCTCATTCGACTTCCAGCGGCCGGCGAGCTCGCGCACCCGCCCGGCACATCCGGGAGGCCGTGCGCACGAGCCAAGTGGACGAAAATAGCCCCCGCCGAGCGGATCGGCTGTTTATAAGCACCGCGGAGGTGGTCGCGGCGCCTCATTCGACTTCCAGCGGCCGGCGAGCTCGCGCACCCACCCGGCACATCCGGGAGGCCGTGCGCACGAGCCAAGTGGCCGAAAACAGCCCGCGCCGAGCGGATCGGCTGTTTATAAGCACCGCGGAGGTGGTCGCGGCGCCTCATTCGACTTCAAGCGGCCGGCGCGCTCGCGCACCCGCCCGGCACATCCGGGAGGCCGTGCGCACGAGCCAAGTGGCCGAAAATAGCCCCCGCCGAGCGGATCGGCTGTTTATAAGCACCGCGGAGGTGGTCGCGGCGCCTCATTCGACTTCCAGCGGCCGGCGAGCTCGCGCACCGGCCCGGCACATCCGGGAGGCCGTGCGCACGAGCCAAGTGGCCGAAAATAGCCCCCGCCGAGCGGATCGGCTGTTTATAAGCACCGCGGAGGTGGTCGCGGCGCCTCATTCGACTTCCAGCGGCCGGCGAGCTCGCGCACCCGCCCGGCACATCCGGGAGGCCGTGCGCACGAGCCAAGTGGCCGAAAATAGCCCCCGCCGAGCGGATCGGCTGTTTATAAGCACCGCGGAGGTGGTCGCGGCGCCTCATTCGACTTCCAGCGGCCGGCGAGCTCGCGCACCCGCCCGGCACATCCGGGAGGCCGTGCGCACGAGCCAAGTGACCGAAAATAGCCCCCGCCGAGCGGATCGGCTGTTTATAAGCACCGCGGAGGTGGTCGCGGCGCCTCATTCGACTTCCAGCGGCCGGCGAGCTCGCGCACCCGCCCGGCACATCCGGGAGGCCGTGCGCACGAGCCAAGTGGCCGAAAATAGCCCCCGCCGAGCGGATCGGCTGTTTATAAGCACCGCGGAGGTGGTCGCGGCGCCTCATTCGACTTCCAGCGGCCGGCGAGCTCGCGCACCCGCCCGGCACATCCGGGAGGCCGTGCGCACGAGCCAAGTGGCCGAAAATAGCCCCCGCCGAGCGGATCGGCGGTTTATAAGCACCGCGGAGGTGGTCGCGGCGCCTCATTCGACTTCCAGCGGCCGGCGAGCTCGCGCACCCGCCCGGCACATCCGGGAGGCCGTGCGCACGAGCCAAGTGGCCGAAAATAGCCCCCGCCGAGCGGATCGGCTGTTTATAAGCACCGCGGAGGTGGTCGCGGCGCCTCATTCGACTTCCGGCGGGCGGCGAGCTCGCGCACCCGCCCGGCACATCCGGGAGGCCGTGCGCACGAGCCAAGTGGCCGAAAATAGCCCCCGCCGAGCGGATCGGCGGTTTATAAGCACCGCGGAGTTGGTCGCGGCGCCTCATTCGACTTCAAGCGGCCGGCGAGCTCGCGCATCCGCCCGGCACATCCGGGAGGCCGTGCGCACGAGCCAAGTGGCCGAAAATAGCCCCCGCCGAGCGGATCGGCTGTTTATAAGCACCGCGGAGGTGGTCGCGGCGCCTCATTCGACTTCCAGCGGCCGGCGAGCCCGCGCACCCGCCCGGCACATCCGGGAGGCCGTGCGCACGAGCCAAATGGCCGAAAATAGCCCCCGCCGAGCGGATCGGCTGTTTATAAGCACCGCGGAGGTGGTCGCGGCGCCTCATTCGACTTCCAGCGGCCGGCGAGCTCGCGCACCCGCCCGGCACATCCGGGAGGCCGTGCGCACGAGCCAAGTGGCCGAAAATAGCCCCCGCCGAGCGGATCGGCTGTTTATAAGCACCGCGGAGGTGGTCGCGGCGCCTCATTCGACTTCCAGCGGCCGGCGAGCTCGCGCACCCGCCCGGCACATCCGGGAGGCCGTGCGCACGAGCCAAGTGGCCGAAAATAGCCCGCGCCGAGCGGATCGGCTGTTTATAAGCACCGCGGAGGTGGTCGCGGCGCCTCATTCGACTTCCAGCGGCCGGCGAGCTCGCGCACCCGCCCGGCACATCCGGGAGTCCGTGCGCACGAGCCAAGTGGCCGAAAATAGCCCGCGCCGAGCGGATCGGCTGTTTATAAGCACCGCGGAGGTGGTCGCGGCGCCTCATTCGACTTCAAGCGGCCGGCGAGCTCGCGCACCCGCCCGGCACATCCGGGAGGCCGTGCGCACGAGCCAAGTGGCCGAAAATAGCCCCCGCCGAGCGGATCGGCTGTTTATAAGCACCGCGGAGGTGGTCGCGGCGCCTCATTCGACTTCCAGCGGCCGGCGAGCCCGCGCACCCGCCTGGCACATCCGGGAGGCCGTGCGCACGAGCCAAGTGGCCGAAAATAGCCCCCGCCGAGCGGATCGGCTGTTTATAAGCACCGCGGGGGTGGTCGCGGCGCCTCATTCGACTTCCAGCGGCCGGC
>NC_090860.1:6125000-6132500 GCF_024217435.2 Syngnathus scovelli | reverse complement strand
GCGCAAGAAAGTTTGGGGACCACTAGTCTAAAAGAATCTGGCCGTAACTGGAATAGGGTTCTACGCGAATGCCCAACGGAAAAGTGAAGTGCACAAAACCTGCATTTGGCTGCATCAAAATAAATGTCATGAAAAAGGTAAAAACACTACATGGAAGCACAATGTGTTGTGCTGGGATCTTTTACAAGTAAAGACTGCTGCTTTGAGTTCACAGGGAGCCATGCTCTTTATTCACTGTACATAGTCTGTCCTCTAGCGGTAAAAACGTGAACTGCAATGCTATGGCTGTCGCCACACAATGTAGGTTTTAAACTCGTGTTGTAGTTTCAGTGTCGGAGTTCAAACTAGGCTTGCAGTTTCCGAATGCCATTCTTGATGGGTGCTGTAAAAAGTTCTTGGCTTAAACGATTGAAGTGCACATAAGAAAAAAAAAAAAAAAAAAAGCTTACGGTAACTGGTATTCCCAGGCGGTCTCCCATCCAAGTACTAACCAGGCCCGACCCTGCTTAGCCTCCGAGATCGGACGAGATCGGGCGCTCTCAGGGTAGTATGGCCGTAAGCCGTGAGACCGCTCAGAATTTTTCATTTTATAGACACAATCGCCCCTGAAACCATGCCAAGCAGCGGCGGGACTTGATGGCTGTGGTAAAAGTTTCCTTTCACAATTGACGTGGGAAAAAAAAAAAAAAAAAAAAGGCTTTCAGCACCTGGTATTCCCGGACGGTCACCCTTCACTTTTGTTTTTTTTTTTGTTTTTTTTACAACCAGGGCCGAAACAGTCTTTCTTCCAAGGCTTTTGGTGTTTTCTGGAAACATGGCTATCATGAAAAGTTATTGACAGCTTTTTATGCGGTAGCACGAATTTGCCGTTGCGACCTGCATTTTGCTGAATCAAAATAAATGCCTTGAAAAGTTTAAAAACACTTCATGGAAGTGTTGTGTTGGGTTCTTTTACAACTCAAGCCTGCTGCTTTGAGTTCACAGGGAGCCATGCTCACTGTACATAGTCTGCTCTCTAGCGGTAAAAAATTTAACTACAATGCTGTGGATGTCACCACATAATATAGCTTTCAAACTCGTGTTATAGTTTCAATGTCGGAGTTTAAATTAGGCTTGCTGTTTCCGGATGCCATTCGTGATGGGTGTTGTAAAAAATAGCTTCTTAAACGATTGAAGTGCACATAAGAAAAAGAAAAAGCTTACAGCACCTGGTATTCCCAGGCGGTCTCCCATCCAAGTACTAACCAGGCCCGACCCTGCTTAGCTTCCGAGATCGGACGAGATCGGGCGTTCTCAGGGTAGTATGGCCGTAAGCCGTGAGGTGACCCAACATTTTGCATTTTATAGACACAATCGCCCCTGAAACTAGCGAGCGAGCCAATGAAGCCTTCAAAACTGCTTCGGCACATGGAGACCAAGCATCCTGCATTAAAAGACAAACCTTAACCACTTCGGGTTTCATTGTCTCCGATTACGCCTGGATGGGACCGGCTCGTTTCTGAGAAACAAGCTCGGTGCTCCCAATAATTCAACGTAATGGTGACTTTTATTTTTATGTGGTTTATATTTGTTTTTATGCCAGTCGTATCATTTTATTTAATCGTATTTACCGTATTTGCCGGTGTACAGGTCGACTCGGTGTATAAGTCGACCCCCTAAAATTCGACGGAAATTTACGATTTTATGATATATCCTTTGTATAAGTCGAGCTCAATTGTTGCATTATATTAAACTTCAAAATTCAATATGCGAAATTTATTGACGAAATGTGTTCAAATTCTGGGAGGCCGTGCGCATGCTGCTGTTTATAAGCACCGCGGAGGAGATCGCGGCCGGCGAGCTCGCGCACGCCGCCCGGCACCAACGGGAGGCCGGAAATAGCTCCAAGCGGGGGTGGTCGCGGCGCCTCATTCGACTTCCAGCGGCCGGCGAGCTCGCGCACCCGCCCGGCACATCCGGGAGGCCGTGCGCACGAGCCAAGTGGCCGAAAATAGCCCCCGCCGAGCGGATCGGCTGTTTATAAGCACCGCGGAGGTGGTCGCGGCGCCTCATTCGACTTCCAGCGGCCGGCGAGCTCGCGCACCCGCCCGGCACATCCGGGAGGCCGTGCGCACGAGCCAAGTGGCCGAAAATAGCCCCCGCCGAGCGGATCGGCGGTTTATAAGCACCGCGGAGGTGGTCGCGGCGCCTCATTCGACTTCCAGCGGCCGGCGAGCTCGCGCACCCGCCCGGCACATCCGGGAGGCCGTGCGCACGAGCCAAGTGGCCGAAAATAGCCCCCGCCGAGCGGATCGGCTGTTTATAAGCACCGCAGAGGTGGTCGCGGCGCCTCATTCGACTTCCGGCGGGCGGCGAGCTCGCTCACCCGCCCGGCACATCCGGGAGGCCGTGCGCACGAGCCAAGTGGCCGAAAATAGCCCCCGCCGAGCGGATCGGCGGTTTATAAGCACCGCGGAGGTGGTCGCGGCGCCTCATTCGACTTCAAGCGGCCGGCGAGCTCGCGCACCCGCCCGGCACATCCGGGAGGCCGTGCGCACGAGCCAAGTGGCCGAAAATAGCCCCCGCCGAGCGGATCGGCTGTTTATAAGCACCGCGGAGGTGGTCGCGGCGCCTCATTCGACTTCCAGCGGCCGGCGAGCCCGCGCACCCGCCCGGCACATCCGGGAGGCCGTGCACACGAGCCAAGTGGCCGAAAATAGCCCCCGCCGAGCGGATCGGCTGTTTATAAGCACCGCGGAGGTGGTCGCGGCGCCTCATTCGACTTCCAGCGGCCCGCGAGCTCGCGCACCCGCCCGGCACATCCGGGAGGCCGTGCGCACGAGCCAAGTGGCCGAAAATAGCCCGCGCCGAGCGGATCGGCTGTTTATAAGCACCGCGGAGGTGGTCGCGGCGCCTCATTCGACTTCCAGCTGCCGGCGAGCCCGCGCACCCGCCTGGCACATCCGGGAGGCCGTGCGCACGAGCCAAGTGGCCGAAAATAGCCCCCGCCGAGCGGATCGGCTGTTTATAAGCACCCCGGGGGTGGTCGCGGCGCCTCATTCGACTTCCAGCGGCCGGCGAGCTCGCGCACCTGCCCGGCACATCCGGGAGGCCGTGCGCACGAGCCAAGTGGACGAAAATAGCCCCCGCCGAGCGGATCGGCTGTTTATAAGCACCGCGGAGGTGGTCGCGGCGCCTCATTCGACTTCCAGCGGCCGGCGAGCCCGCGCACCCGCCCGGCACATCCGGGAGGCCGTGCGCACGAGCCAAGTGGCCGAAAATAGCCCCCGCCGAGCGGATCGGCTGTTTATAAGCACCGCGGAGGTGGTCGCGGCGCCTCATTCGACTTCCAGCGGCCGGCGAGCTCGCGCACCTTCCCGGCACATCCGGGAGGCCGTGCGCACGAGCCAAGTGGACGAAAATAGCCCCCGCCGAGCGGATCGGCTGTTTATAAGCACCGCGGAGGTGGTCGCGGCGCCTCATTCGACTTCCAGCTGCCGGCGAGCTCGCGCACCCGCCCGGCACATCCGGGAGGCCGTGCGCACGAGCGAAGTGGCCGAAAATAGCCCCCGCCGAGCGGATCGGCTGTTTATAAGCACCGCGGAGGTGGTCGCGGCGCCTCATTCGACTTCCAGCGGCCGGCGAGCTCGCGCACCCGCCCGGCACATCCGGGAGGCCGTGCGCACGAGCCAAGTGGACGAAAATAGCCCCCGCCGAGCGGATCGGCTGTTTATAAGCACCGCGGAGGTGGTCGCGGCGCCTCATTCGACTTCCAGCGGCCGGCGAGCTCGCGCACCCGCCCGGCACATCCGGGAGGCCGTGCGCACGAGCCAAGTGGCCGAAAACAGCCCGCGCCGAGCGGATCGGCTGTTTATAAGCACCGCGGAGGTGGTCGCGGCGCCTCATTCGACTTCAAGCGGCCGGCGCGCTCGCGCACCCGCCCGGCACATCCGGGAGGCCGTGCGCACGAGCCAAGTGGCCGAAAATAGCCCCCGCCGAGCGGATCGGCTGTTTATAAGCACCGCGGAGGTGGTCGCGGCGCCTCATTTGACTTCCAGCGGCCGGCGAGCTCGCGCACCGGCCCGGCACATCCGGGAGGCCGTGCGCACGAGCCAAGTGGCCGAAAATAGCCCCCGCCGAGCGGATCGGCTGTTTATAAGCACCGCGGAGGTGGTCGCGGCGCCTCATTCGACTTCCAGCGGCCGGCGAGCTCGCGCACCCGCCCGGCACATCCGGGAGGCCGTGCGCACGAGCCAAGTGGCCGAAAATAGCCCCCGCCGAGCGGATCGGCTGTTTATAAGCACCGCGGAGGTGGTCGCGGCGCCTCATTCGACTTCCAGCGGCCGGCGAGCTCGCGCACCCGCCCGGCACATCCGGGAGGCCGTGCGCACGAGCCAAGTGGCCGAAAATAGCCCCCGCCGAGCGGATCGGCTGTTTATAAGCACCGCGGAGGTGGTCGCGGCGCCTCATTCGACTTCCAGCGGCCGGCGAGCTCGCGCACCCGCCCGGCACATCCGGGAGGCCGTGCGCACGAGCCAAGTGGCCGAAAATAGCCCCCGCCGAGCGGATCGGCTGTTTATAAGCACCGCGGAGGTGGTCGCGGCGCCTCATTCGACTTCCAGCGGCCGGCGAGCTCGCGCACCCGCCCGGCACATCCGGGAGGCCGTGCGCACGAGCCAAGTGGCCGAAAATAGCCCCCGCCGAGCGGATCGGCGGTTTATAAGCACCGCGGAGGTGGTCGCGGCGCCTCATTCGACTTCCAGCGGCCGGCGAGCTCGCGCACCCGCCCGGCACATCCGGGAGGCCGTGCGCACGAGCCAAGTGGCCGAAAATAGCCCCCGCCGAGCGGATCGGCTGTTTATAAGCACCGCGGAGGTGGTCGCGGCGCCTCATTCGACTTCCGGCGGGCGGCGAGCTCGCGCACCCGCCCGGCACATCCGGGAGGCCGTGCGCACGAGCCAAGTGGCCGAAAATAGCCCCCGCCGAGCGGATCGGCGGTTTATAAGCACCGCGGAGTTGGTCGCGGCGCCTCATTCGACTTCAAGCGGCCGGCGAGCTCGCGCATCCGCCCGGCACATCCGGGAGGCCGTGCGCACGAGCCAAGTGGCCGAAAATAGCCCCCGCCGAGCGGATCGGCTGTTTATAAGCACCGCGGAGGTGGTCGCGGCGCCTCATTCGACTTCCAGCGGCCGGCGAGCCCGCGCACCCGCCCGGCACATCCGGGAGGCCGTGCACACGAGCCAAATGGCCGAAAATAGCCCCCGCCGAGCGGATCGGCTGTTTATAAGCACCGCGGAGGTGGTCGCGGCGCCTCATTCGACTTCCAGCGGCCGGCGAGCTCGCGCACCCGCCCGGCACATCCGGGAGGCCGTGCGCACGAGCCAAGTGGCCGAAAATAGCCCCCGCCGAGCGGATCGGCTGTTTATAAGCACCGCGGAGGTGGTCGCGGCGCCTCATTCGACTTCCAGCGGCCGGCGAGCTCGCGCACCCGCCCGGCACATCCGGGAGGCCGTGCGCACGAGCCAAGTGGCCGAAAATAGCCCGCGCCGAGCGGATCGGCTGTTTATAAGCACCGCGGAGGTGGTCGCGGCGCCTCATTCGACTTCCAGCGGCCGGCGAGCTCGCGCACCCGCCCGGCACATCCGGGAGGCCGTGCGCACGAGCCAAGTGGCTGAAAATAGCCCGCGCCGAGCGGATCGGCTGTTTATAAGCACCGCGGAGGTGGTCGCGGCGCCTCATTCGACTTCAAGCGGCCGGCGAGCTCGCGCACCCGCCCGGCACATCCGGGAGGCCGTGCGCACGAGCCAAGTGGCCGAAAATAGCCCCCGCCGAGCGGATCGGCTGTTTATAAGCACCGCGGAGGTGGTCGCGGCGCCTCATTCGACTTCCAGCGGCCGGCGAGCCCGCGCACCCGCCTGGCACATCCGGGAGGCCGTGCGCACGAGCCAAGTGGCCGAAAATAGCCCCCGCCGAGCGGATCGGCTGTTTATAAGCACCGCGGGGGTGGTCGCGGCGCCTCATTCGACTTCCAGCGGCCGGCGAGCTCGCGCACCCGCCCGGCACATCCGGGAGGCCGTGCGCACGAGCCAAGTGGACGAAAATAGCCCCCGCCGAGCGGATCGGCTGTTTATAAGCACCGCGGAGGTGGTCGCGGCGCCTCATTCGACTTCCAGCGGCCGGCGAGCCCGCGCACCCGCCCGGCACATCCGGGAGGCCGTGCGCACGAGCCAAGTGGCCGAAAATAGCCCCCGCCGAGCGGATCGGCTGTTTATAAGCACCGCGGAGGTGGTCGCGGCGCCTCATTCGACTTCCAGCGGCCGGCGAGCTCGCGCACCCGCCCGGCACATCCGGGAGGCCGTGCGCACGAGCCAAGTGGCCAAAAATAGCCCCCGCCGAGCGGATCGGCTGTTTATAAGCACCGCGGAGGTGGTCGCGGCGCCTCATTCGACTTCCAGCGGCCGGCGAGCTCGCGCACCCGCCCGGCACATCCGGGAGGCCGTGCGCACGAGCCAAGTGGCCGAAAATAGCCCGCGCCGAGCGGATCGGCTGTTTATAAGCACCGCGGAGGTGGTCGCGGCGCCTCATTCGACTTCAAGCGGCCGGCGCGCTCGCGCACCCGCCCGGCACATCCGGGAGGCCGTGCGCACGAGCCAAGTGGCCGAAAATAGCCCCCGCCGAGCGGATCGGCTGTTTATAAGCACCGCGGAGGTGGTCGCGGCGCCTCATTCGACTTCCAGCGGCCGGCGAGCTCGCGCACCGGCCCGGCACATCCGGGAGGCCGTGCGCACGAGCCAAGTGGCCGAAAATAGCCCCCGCCGAGCGGATCGGCTGTTTATAAGCACCGCGGAGGTGGTCGCGGCGCCTCATTCGACTTCCAGCGGCCGGCGAGCTCGCGCACCCGCCCGGCACATCCGGGAGGCCGTGCGCACGAGCCAAGTGGCCGAAAATAGCCCCCGCCGAGCGGATCGGCTGTTTATAAGCACCGCGGAGGTGGTCGCGGCGCCTCATTCGACTTCCAGCGGCCGGCGAGCTCGCGCACCCGCCCGGCACATCCGGGAGGCCGTGCGCACGAGCCAAGTGGCCGAAAATAGCCCCCGCCGAGCGGATCGGCTGTTTATAAGCACCGCGGAGGTGGTCGCGGCGCCTCATTCGACTTCCAGCGGCCGGCGAGCTCGCGCACCCGCCCGGCACATCCGGGAGGCCGTGCGCACGAGCCAAGTGGCCGAAAATAGCCCCCGCCGAGCGGATCGGCTGTTTATAAGCACCGCGGAGGTGGTCGCGGCGCCTCATTCGACTTCCAGCGGCCGGCGAGCTCGCGCACCCGCCCGGCACATCCGGGAGGCCGTGCGCACGAGCCAAGTGGCCGAAAATAGCCCCCGCCGAGCGGATCGGCGGTTTATAAGCACCGCGGAGGTGGTCGCGGCGCCTCATTCGACTTCCAGCGGCCGGCGAGCTCGCGCACCCGCCCGGCACATCCGGGAGGCCGTGCGCACGAGCCAAGTGGCCGAAAATAGCCCCCGC
>NC_090860.1:6115000-6120000 GCF_024217435.2 Syngnathus scovelli | reverse complement strand
CGAGCCAAGTGGCCGAAAATAGCCCCCGCCGAGCGGATCGGCTGTTTATAAGCACCGCGGAGGTGGTCGCGGCGCCTCATTCGACTTCCAGCGGCCGGCGAGCTCGCGCACCCGCCCGGCACATCCGGGAGGCCGTGCGCACGAGCCAAGTGGCCGAAAATAGCCCCCGCCGAGCGGATCGGCTGTTTATAAGCACCGCGGAGGTGGTCGCGGCGCCTCATTCGACTTCCAGCGGCCGGCGAGCTCGCGCACCCGCCCGGCACATCCGGGAGGCCGTGCGCACGAGCCAAGTGGCCGAAAATAGCCCCCGCCGAGCGGATCGGCTGTTTATAAGCACCGCGGAGGTGGTCGCGGCGCCTCATTCGACTTCCAGCGGCCGGCGAGCTCGCGCACCCGCCCGGCACATCCGGGAGGCCGTGCGCACGAGCCAAGTGGCCGAAAATAGCCCCCGCCGAGCGGATCGGCTGTTTATAAGCACCGCGGAGGTGGTCGCGGCGCCTCATTCGACTTCCAGCGGCCGGCGAGCCCGCGCACCCGCCCGGCACATCCGGGAGGCCGTGCGCACGAGCCAAGTGGCCGAAAATAGCCCCCGCCGAGCGGATCGGCTGTTTATAAGCACCGCGGAGGTGGCCGCGGCGCCTCATTCGACTTCCAGCGGCCGGCGAGCTCGCGCACCCGCCCGGCACATCCGGGAGGCCGTGCGCACGAGCCAAGTGGCCGAAAATAGCCCCCGCCGAGCGGATCGGCTGTTTATAAGCACCGCGGAGGTGGTCGCGGCGCCTCATTCAACTTCCAGCGGGCCGCGCACTCGCGCACGCCGCCCGGTTCAAATTTTCTAAGTGCAACGCACAATGAGATGCATGAGAAACGGCCTTGGTTACCATCACATTTGAAGCGATGAATACGAAGTTAAATTTTATGACTCGGTGTATAAGTCGAGGTCGATTTTTTCCGGTCGATTTTGGATCGAAAAAGGTCGACCAATACACCGGCAAATACGGTATATATACTTATTATAAATGTAGTATTTATTTATATAGATTTATTGTTTATTTATATATATAAAGGCAGGTCCGCAAAAATATTTCTGACGCGTAGCCGGTCCGTGGCGCAAGAAAGGTTGGGGACCACTAGTCTAAAAGAATCTGGCCGTAACTGGAATAGGGTTCTACGCGAATGCCCAACGGAAAAGTGAAGTGCACAAAACCTGCATTTGGCTGTATCAAAATAAATGTCATGAAAAAGGTAAAAACACTACATGGAAGCGCAATGTGTTGTGCTGGGTTCTTTTACAAGTAAAGACTGCTGCTTTGAGTTCACAGGGAGCCATGCTCTTTATTCACTGTACATAGAGGTTTTTAACTCGTGTTGTAGTTTCAGTGTCGGAGTTCAAACTAGGCTTGCAGTTTCCGAATGCCATTCGTGATGGGTGCTGTAAAAAGTTCTTGGCTTAAACGATTGAAGTGCACATAAGAAAAAAAAAAAAAAGAGCTTGAAGTGCACATAAGAAAAAGAAAAAGCTTACAGCACCTGGTATTCCCAGGCAGTCTCCCATCCAAGTACCAACCAGGCCCGACCCTGCTTAGCTTCCGAGATCAGACGAGATCAGGCGTTCTCAGGGTAGTATGGCCGTAAGCCGTGAGGTGACCCAACATTTTGCATTTTATAGACACAATCGCCCCTGAAACTAGCGAGCAAGCCAATGAAGCCTTCAAAACTGCTTCGGCACATGGAGACCAAGCATCCTGCATTAAAAGACAAACCTTAACCACTTTGGGTTTCATTGTCTCCGATTACGCCTGGATGGGACCGGCTCGTTTCTGAGAAACAAGCTCGGTGCTCCCAATAATTCAACGTAATGGTGACTTTTATTTTTATGTGGTTTATATTTGTTTTTATGCCAGTCGTATCATTTTATTTAATCCTATTTATATATATTTATTATAAATGTAGTATTTATTTATATAGATTTATTGTTTATTTATATATATAAAGGCAGGTCCGCAAAAATATTTCTGACGCGTAGCCGGTCCGTGGCGCAAGAAAGTTTGGGGACCACTAGTCTAAAAGAATCTGGCCGTAACTGGAATAGGGTTCTACGCGAATGCCCAACGGAAAAGTGAAGTGCACAAAACCTGCATTTGGCTGTATCAAAATAAATGTCATGAAAAAGGTAAAAACACTACATGGAAGCACAATGTGTTGTGCTGGGATTTTTTACAAGTAAAGACTGCTGCTTTGAGTTCACAGGGAGCCATGCTCTTTATTCACTGTACATAGTCTGTCCTCTAGCGGTAAAAACGTGAACTGCAATGCTATGGCTGTCGCCACACAATGTAGGTTTTAAACTCGTGTTGTAGTTTCAGTGTCGGAGTTCAAACTAGGCTTGCAGTTTCCGAATGCCATTCTTGATGGGTGCTGTAAAAAGTTCTTGGCTTAAACGATTGAAGTGCACATAAGAAAAAAAAAAAAAAAAAAAAAAGCTTACGGTAACTGGTATTCCCAGGCGGTCTCCCATCCAAGTACTAACCAGGCCCAACCCTGCTTAGCCTCCGAGATCGGACGAGATCGGGCGCTCTCAGGGTTTTATGGCCGTAAGCCGTGAGACCGCTCAGAATTTTTCATTTTATAGACACAATCGCCCCTGAAACCATGCCAAGCAGCGGCGGGACTTGATGGCTGTGGTAAAAGTTTCCTTTCACAATTGACGTGGGAAAAAAAAAAAAAAAAAAAGGCTTTCAGCACCTGGTATTCCCGGACGGTCACCCTTCACTTTTGTTTTTTTTTTTGTTTTTTTTACAACCAGGGCCGAAACAGTCTTTCTTCCAAGGCTTTTGGTGTTTTCTGGAAACATGGCTATCATGAAAAGTTATTGACAGCTTTTTATGCGGTAGCACGAATTTGCCGTTGCGACCTGCATTTTGCTGAATCAAAATAAATGCCTTGAAAAGTTTAAAAACACTTCATGGAAGTGTTGTGTTGGGTTCTTTTACAACTCAAGCCTGCTGCTTTGAGTTCACAGGGAGCCATGCTCACTGTACATAGTCTGCTCTCTAGCGGTAAAAAATTTAACTACAATGCTGTGGATGTCACCACATAATATAGCTTTCAAACTCGTGTTATAGTTTCAATGTCGGAGTTTAAATTAGGCTTGCTGTTTCCGGATGCCATTCGTGATGGGTGTTGTAAAAAATAGCTTCTTAAACGATTGAAGTGCACATAAGAAAAAGAAAAAGCTTACAGCACCTGGTATTCCCAGGCGGTCTCCCATCCAAGTACTAACCAGGCCCGACCCTGCTTAGCTTCCGAGATCGGACGAGATCGGGCGTTCTCAGGGTAGTATGGCCGTAAGCCGTGAGGTGACCCAACATTTTGCATTTTATAGACACAATCGCCCCTGAAACTAGCGAGCGAGCCAATGAAGCCTTCAAAACTGCTTCGGCACATGGAGACCAAGCATCCTGCATTAAAAGACAAACCTTAACCACTTCGGGTTTCATTGTCTCCGATTACGCCTGGATGGGACCGGCTCGTTTCTGAGAAACAAGCTCGGTGCTCCCAATAATTCAACGTAATGGTGACTTTTATTTTTATGTGGTTTATATTTGTTTTTATGCCAGTCGTATCATTTTATTTAATCGTATTTACCGTATTTGCCGGTGTACAGGTCGACTCGGTGTATAAGTCGACCCCCTAAAATTCGACGGAAATTTACGATTTTATGATATATCCTTTGTATAAGTCGAGCTCAATTGTTGCATTATATTAAACTTCAAAATTCAACATGCGAAATTTATTGACGAAATGTGTTCAAATTCTGGGAAGCCGTGCGCATGCTGCTGTTTATAAGCACCGCGGAGGAGATCGCGGCCGGCGAGCTCGCGCACGCCGCCCGGCACCAACGGGAGGCCGGAAATAGCTCCAAGCCGAGCGGATCGGCGGTTTATAAGCACCGCGGAGGTGGTCGCGGCGCCTCATTCGACTTCCAGCGGCCGGCGAGCTCGCGCACCCGCCCGGCACATCCGGGAGGCCGTGCGCACGAGCCAAATGGCCGAAAATAGCCCCCGCCGAGCGGATCGGCTGTTTATAAGCACCGCGGAGGTGGTCGCGGCGCCTCATTCGACTTCCAGCGGCCGGCGAGCTCGCGCACCCGCCCGGCACATCCGGGAGGCCGTGCGCACGAGCCAAGTGGCCGAAAATAGCCCCGCCGAGCGGATCGGCTGTTTATAAGCACCGCGGAGGTGGTCGCGGCGCCTCATTCGACTTCCAGCGGCCGGCGAGCCCGCGCACCCGCCCGGCACATCCGGGAGGCCGTGCGCACGAGCCAAGTAGCCGAAAATAGCCCCCGCCGAGCGGATCGGCTGTTTATAAGCACCGCGGAGGTGGCCGCGGCGCCTCATTCGACTTCCAGCGGCCGGCGAGCTCGCGCACCCGCCCGGCACATCCGGGAGGCCGTGCGCACGAGCCAAGTGGCCGAAAATAGCCCCCGCCGAGCGGATCGGCTGTTTATAAGCACCGCGGAGGTGGTCGCGGCGCCTCATTCGACTTCCAGCGGCCGGCGAGCTCGCGCACCCGCCCGGCACATCCGGGAGGCCGTGCGCACGAGCCAAGTGGACGAAAATAGCCCCCGCCGAGCGGATCGGCTGTTTATAAGCACCGCGGAGGTGGTCGCGGCGCCTCATTCGACTTCCAGCGGCCGGCGAGCTCGCGCACCCGCCCGGCACATCCGGGAGGCCGTGCGCACGAGCCAAGTGGCCGAAAATAGCCCCCGCCGAGCGGATCGGCTGTTTATAAGCACCGCGGAGGTGGTCGCGGCGCCTCATTCGACTTCCAGCGGCCGGCGAGCTCGCGCACCCGCCCGGCATATCCGGGAGGCCGTGCGCACGAGCCAAGTGGACGAAAATAGCCCCCGCCGAGCGGATCGGCTGTTTGTAAGCACCGCGGAGGTGGTCGCGGCGCCTCATTCGACTTCCAGCGGCCGGCGAGCTCGCGCACCCGCC
>NC_090860.1:6102500-6110000 GCF_024217435.2 Syngnathus scovelli | reverse complement strand
CAAGCCTGCTGCTTTGAGTTCACAGGGAGCCATGCTCACTGTACATAGTCTGCTCTCTAGCGGTAAAAAATTTAACTACAATGCTGTGGATGTCACCACATAATATAGCTTTCAAACTCGTGTTATAGTTTCAATGTCGGAGTTTAAATTAGGCTTGCTGTTTCCGGATGCCATTCGTGATGGGTGTTGTAAAAAATAGCTTCTTAAACGATTGAAGTGCACATAAGAAAAAGAAAAAGCTTACAGCACCTGGTATTCCCAGGCGGTCTCCCATCCAAGTACTAACCAGGCCCGACCCTGCTTAGCTTCCGAGATCGGGCGTTCTCAGGGTAGTATGGCCGTAAGCCGTGAGGTGACCCAACATTTTGCATTTTATAGACACAATCGCCCCTGAAACTAGCGAGCGAGCCAATGAAGCCTTCAAAACTGCTTCGGCACATGGAGACCAAGCATCCTGCATTAAAAGACAAACCTTAACCACTTCGGGTTTCATTGTCTCCGATTACGCCTGGATGGGACCGGCTCGTTTCTGAGAAACAAGCTCGGTGCTCCCAATAATTCAACGTAATGGTGACTTTTATTTTTATGTGGTTTATATTTGTTTTTATGCCAGTCGTATCATTTTATTTAATCGTATTTACCGTATTTGCCGGTGTACAGGTCGACTCGGTGTATAAGTCGACCCCCTAAAATTCGACGGAAATTTACGATTTTATGATATATCCTTTGTATAAGTCGAGCTCAATTGTTGCATTATATTAAACTTCAAAATTCAATATGCGAAATTTATTGACGAAATGTGTTCAAATTCTGGGAGGCCGTGCGCATGCTGCTGTTTATAAGCACCGCGGAGGAGATCGCGGCCGGCGAGCTCGCGCACGCCGCCCGGCACCAACGGGAGGCCGGAAATAGCTCCAAGCCGAGCGGATCGGCACTTTATAAGCACCGCGGAGGAGATCGCGGCGCCTCATTGGACTTCCAGCGGCCGGCGAGCTCGCGGACCCGCCCGGCACATCCGGGAGGCCGTGCGCACGAGCCAAGTGGCCGAAAATAGCCCCCGCCGAGCGGATCGGCTGTTTATAAGCACCGCGGAGGTGGTCGCGGCGCCTCATTCGACTTCCAGCGGCCGGCGAGCTCGCGCACCCGCCCGGCACATCCGGGAGGCCGTGCGCACGAGCCAAGTGGCCGAAAATAGCCCCCGCCGAGCGGATCGGCTGTTTATAAGCACCGCGGAGGTGGTCGCGGCGCCTCATTCGACTTCCAGCGGCCGGCGAGCTCGCGCACCCGCCCGGCACATCCGGGAGGCCGTGCGCACGAGCCAAGTGGCCGAAAATAGCCCCCGCCGAGCGGATCGGCTGTTTATAAGCACCGCGGAGGTGGTCGCGGCGCCTCATTCGACTTCCAGCGGCCGGCGAGCTCGCGCACCCGCCCGGCACATCCGGGAGGCCGTGCGCACGAGCCAAGTGGCCGAAAATAGCCCCCGCCGAGCGGATCGGCTGTTTATAAGCACCGCGGAGGTGGTCGCGGCGCCTCATTCGACTTCCAGCGGCCGGCGAGCCCGCGCACCCGCCCGGCACATCCGGGAGGCCGTGCGCACGAGCCAAGTGGCCGAAAATAGCCCCCGCCGAGCGGATCGGCTGTTTATAAGCACCGCGGAGGTGGCCGCGGCGCCTCATTCGACTTCCAGCGGCCGGCGAGCTCGCGCACCCGCCCGGCACATCCGGGAGGCCGTGCGCACGAGCCAAGTGGCCGAAAATAGCCCCCGCCGAGCGGATCGGCTGTTTATAAGCACCGCGGAGGTGGTCGCGGCGCCTCATTCAACTTCCAGCGGGCCGCGCACTCGCGCACGCCGCCCGGTTCAAATTTTCTAAGTGCAACGCACAATGAGATGCATGAGAAACGGCCTTGGTTACCATCACATTTGAAGCGATGAATACGAAGTTAAATTTTATGACTCGGTGTATAAGTCGAGGTCGATTTTTTCCGGTCGATTTTGGATCGAAAAAGGTCGACCAATACACCGGCAAATACGGTATATATACTTATTATAAATGTAGTATTTATTTATATAGATTTATTGTTTATTTATATATATAAAGGCAGGTCCGCAAAAATATTTCTGACGCGTAGCCGGTCCGTGGCGCAAGAAAGGTTGGGGACCACTAGTCTAAAAGAATCTGGCCGTAACTGGAATAGGGTTCTACGCGAATGCCCAACGGAAAAGTGAAGTGCACAAAACCTGCATTTGGCTGTATCAAAATAAATGTCATGAAAAAGGTAAAAACACTACATGGAAGCGCAATGTGTTGTGCTGGGTTCTTTTACAAGTAAAGACTGCTGCTTTGAGTTCACAGGGAGCCATGCTCTTTATTCACTGTACATAGAGGTTTTTAACTCGTGTTGTAGTTTCAGTGTCGGAGTTCAAACTAGGCTTGCAGTTTCCGAATGCCATTCGTGATGGGTGCTGTAAAAAGTTCTTGGCTTAAACGATTGAAGTGCACATAAGAAAAAAAAAAAAAAGAGCTTGAAGTGCACATAAGAAAAAGAAAAAGCTTACAGCACCTGGTATTCCCAGGCAGTCTCCCATCCAAGTACCAACCAGGCCCGACCCTGCTTAGCTTCCGAGATCAGACGAGATCAGGCGTTCTCAGGGTAGTATGGCCGTAAGCCGTGAGGTGACCCAACATTTTGCATTTTATAGACACAATCGCCCCTGAAACTAGCGAGCAAGCCAATGAAGCCTTCAAAACTGCTTCGGCACATGGAGACCAAGCATCCTGCATTAAAAGACAAACCTTAACCACTTTGGGTTTCATTGTCTCCGATTACGCCTGGATGGGACCGGCTCGTTTCTGAGAAACAAGCTCGGTGCTCCCAATAATTCAACGTAATGGTGACTTTTATTTTTATGTGGTTTATATTTGTTTTTATGCCAGTCGTATCATTTTATTTAATCCTATTTATATATATTTATTATAAATGTAGTATTTATTTATATAGATTTATTGTTTATTTATATATATAAAGGCAGGTCCGCAAAAATATTTCTGACGCGTAGCCGGTCCGTGGCGCAAGAAAGTTTGGGGACCACTAGTCTAAAAGAATCTGGCCGTAACTGGAATAGGGTTCTACGCGAATGCCCAACGGAAAAGTGAAGTGCACAAAACCTGCATTTGGCTGTATCAAAATAAATGTCATGAAAAAGGTAAAAACACTACATGGAAGCACAATGTGTTGTGCTGGGATTTTTTACAAGTAAAGACTGCTGCTTTGATTTCACAGGGAGCCATGCTCTTTATTCACTGTACATAGTCTGTCCTCTAGCGGTAAAAACGTGAACTGCAATGCTATGGCTGTCGCCACACAATGTAGGTTTTAAACTCGTGTTGTAGTTTCAGTGTCGGAGTTCAAACTAGGCTTGCAGTTTCCGAATGCCATTCTTGATGGGTGCTGTAAAAAGTTCTTGGCTTAAACGATTGAAGTGCACATAAGAAAAAAAAAAAAAAAAAAAAAGCTTACGGTAACTGGTATTCCCAGGCGGTCTCCCATCCAAGTACTAACCAGGCCCAACCCTGCTTAGCCTCCGAGATCGGACGAGATCGGGCGCTCTCAGGGTTTTATGGCCGTAAGCCGTGAGACCGCTCAGAATTTTTCATTTTATAGACACAATCGCCCCTGAAACCATGCCAAGCAGCGGCGGGACTTGATGGCTGTGGTAAAAGTTTCCTTTCACAATTGACGTGGGAAAAAAAAAAAAAAAAAAAGGCTTTCAGCACCTGGTATTCCCGGACGGTCACCCTTCACTTTTGTTTTTTTTTTTTGTTTTTTTTACAACCAGGGCCGAAACAGTCTTTCTTCCAAGGCTTTTGGTGTTTTCTGGAAACATGGCTATCATGAAAAGTTATTGACAGCTTTTTATGCGGTAGCACGAATTTGCCGTTGCGACCTGCATTTTGCTGAATCAAAATAAATGCCTTGAAAAGTTTAAAAACACTTCATGGAAGTGTTGTGTTGGGTTCTTTTACAACTCAAGCCTGCTGCTTTGAGTTCACAGGGAGCCATGCTCACTGTACATAGTCTGCTCTCTAGCGGTAAAAAATTTAACTACAATGCTGTGGATGTCACCACATAATATAGCTTTCAAACTCGTGTTATAGTTTCAATGTCGGAGTTTAAATTAGGCTTGCTGTTTCCGGATGCCATTCGTGATGGGTGTTGTAAAAAATAGCTTCTTAAACGATTGAAGTGCACATAAGAAAAAGAAAAAGCTTACAGCACCTGGTATTCCCAGGCGGTCTCCCATCCAAGTACTAACCAGGCCCGACCCTGCTTAGCTTCCGAGATCGGACGAGATCGGGCGTTCTCAGGGTAGTATGGCCGTAAGCCGTGAGGTGACCCAACATTTTGCATTTTATAGACACAATCGCCCCTGAAACTAGCGAGCGAGCCAATGAAGCCTTCAAAACTGCTTCGGCACATGGAGACCAAGCATCCTGCATTAAAAGACAAACCTTAACCACTTCGGGTTTCATTGTCTCCGATTACGCCTGGATGGGACCGGCTCGTTTCTGAGAAACAAGCTCGGTGCTCCCAATAATTCAACGTAATGGTGACTTTTATTTTTATGTGGTTTATATTTGTTTTTATGCCAGTCGTATCATTTTATTTAATCGTATTTACCGTATTTGCCGGTGTACAGGTCGACTCGGTGTATAAGTCGACCCCCTAAAATTCGACGGAAATTTACGATTTTATGATATATCCTTTGTATAAGTCGAGCTCAATTGTTGCATTATATTAAACTTCAAAATTCAACATGCGAAATTTATTGACGAAATGTGTTCAAATTCTGGGAAGCCGTGCGCATGCTGCTGTTTATAAGCACCGCGGAGGAGATCGCGGCCGGCGAGCTCGCGCACGCCGCCCGGCACCAACGGGAGGCCGGAAATAGCTCCAAGCCGAGCGGATCGGCGGTTTATAAGCACCGCGGAGGTGGTCGCGGCGCCTCATTCGACTTCCAGCGGCCGGCGAGCTCGCGCACCCGCCCGGCACATCCGGGAGGCCGTGCGCACGAGCCAAATGGCCGAAAATAGCCCCCGCCGAGCGGATCGGCTGTTTATAAGCACCGCGGAGGTGGTCGCGGCGCCTCATTCGACTTCCAGCGGCCGGCGAGCTCGCGCACCCGCCCGGCACATCCGGGAGGCCGTGCGCACGAGCCAAGTGGCCGAAAATAGCCCCGCCGAGCGGATCGGCTGTTTATAAGCACCGCGGAGGTGGTCGCGGCGCCTCATTCGACTTCCAGCGGCCGGCGAGCCCGCGCACCCGCCCGGCACATCCGGGAGGCCGTGCGCACGAGCCAAGTGGCCGAAAATAGCCCCCGCCGAGCGGATCGGCTGTTTATAAGCACCGCGGAGGTGGCCGCGGCGCCTCATTCGACTTCCAGCGGCCGGCGAGCTCGCGCACCCGCCCGGCACATCCGGGAGGCCGTGCGCACGAGCCAAGTGGCCGAAAATAGCCCCCGCCGAGCGGATCGGCTGTTTATAAGCACCGCGGAGGTGGTCGCGGCGCCTCATTCGACTTCCAGCGGCCGGCGAGCTCGCGCACCCGCCCGGCACATCCGGGAGGCCGTGCGCACGAGCCAAGTGGACGAAAATAGCCCCCGCCGAGCGGATCGGCTGTTTATAAGCACCGCGGAGGTGGTCGCGGCGCCTCATTCGACTTCCAGCGGCCGGCGAGCTCGCGCACCCGCCCGGCACATCCGGGAGGCCGTGCGCACGAGCCAAGTGGCCGAAAATAGCCCCCGCCGAGCGGATCGGCTGTTTATAAGCACCGCGGAGGTGGTCGCGGCGCCTCATTCGACTTCCAGCGGCCGGCGAGCTCGCGCACCCGCCCGGCATATCCGGGAGGCCGTGCGCACGAGCCAAGTGGACGAAAATAGCCCCCGCCGAGCGGATCGGCTGTTTGTAAGCACCGCGGAGGTGGTCGCGGCGCCTCATTCGACTTCCAGCGGCCGGCGAGCTCGCGCACCCGCCCGGCACATCCGGGAGGCCGTGCGCACGAGCCAAGTGGCCGAAAATAGCCCCCGCCGAGCGGATCGGCTGTTTATAAGCACCGCGGAGGTGGCCGCGGCGCCTCATTCGACTTCCAGCGGCCGGCGAGCTCGCGCACCCGCCCGGCACATCCGGGAGGCCGTGCGCACGAGCCAAGTGGCCGAAAATAGCCCCCGCCGAGCGGATCAGCTGTTTATAAGCACCGCGGAGGTGGTCGCGGCGCCTCATTCGACTTCCAGCGGCCGGCGAGCTCGCGCACCCGCCCGGCACATCCGGGAGGCCGTGCGCACGAGCCAAGTGGACGAAAATAGCCCCCGCCGAGCGGATCGGCTGTTTATAAGCACCGCGGAGGTGGTCGCGGCGCCTCATTCGACTTCCAGCGGCCGGCGAGCTCGCGCACCCGCCCGGCACATCCGGGAGGCCGTGCGCACGAGCCAAGTGGCCGAAAATAGCCCCCGCCGAGCGGATCGGCTGTTTATAAGCACCGCGGAGGTGGTCGCGGCGCCTCATTCGACTTCCAGCGGCCGGCGAGCTCGCGCACCCGCCCGGCACATCCGGGAGGCCGTGCGCACGAGCCAAGTGGCCGAAAATAGCCCCCGCCGAGCGGATCGGCTGTTTATAAGCACCGCGGAGCTGGTCGCGGCGCCTCATTCGACTTCAAGCGGCCGGCGAGCTCGCGCACCCGCCCGGCACATCCTTGAGGCCGTGCGCACGAGCCAAGTGGCCGAAAATAGCCCCCGCCGAGCGGATAGGCTGTTTATAAGCACCGCGGAGGTGGTCGCGGCGCCTCATTCGACTTCCAGCGGCCGGCGAGCTCGCGCACCCGCCCGGCACATCCGGGAGGCCGTGCGCACGAGCCAAGTGGCCGAAAATAGCCCCCGCCGAGCGGATCGGCTGTTTATAAGCACCGCGGAGGTGGTCGCGGCGCCTCATTCGACTTCCAGCGGCCGGCGAGCTCGCGCACCCGCCCGGCACATCCGGGAGGCCGTGCGCACGAGCCAAGTGGCCGAAAATAGCCCCCGCCGAGCGGATCGGCTGTTTATAAGCACCGCGGAGGTGGTCGCGGCGCCTCATTCGACTTCCAGCGGCCGGCGAGCTCGCGCACCCGCCCGGCACATCCGGGAGGCCGTGCGCACGAGCCAAGTGGCCGAAAATAGCCCCCGCCGAGCGGATCGGCGGTTTATAAGCACCGCGGAGGTGGTCGCGGCGCCTCATTCGACTTCCAGCGGCCGGCGAGCTCGCGCACCCGCCCGGCACATCCGGGAGGCCGTGCGCACGAGCCAAGTGGCCGAAAATAGCCCCCGCCGAGCGGATCGGCTGTTTATAAGCACCGCAGAGGTGGTCGCGGCGCCTCATTCGACTTCCGGCGGGCGGCGAGCTCGCGCACCCGCCCGGCACATCCGGGAGGCCGTGCGCACGAGCCAAGTGGCCGAAAATAGCCCCCGCCGAG
>NC_090860.1:6095000-6097500 GCF_024217435.2 Syngnathus scovelli | reverse complement strand
CCAAGTGGCCGAAAATAGCCCGCGCCGAGCGGATCGGCTGTTTATAAGCACCGCGGAGGTGGTCGCGGCGCCTCATTCGACTTCAAGCGGCCGGCGAGCTCGCGCACCCGCCCGGCACATCCGGGAGGCCGTGCGCACGAGCCAAGTGGCCGAAAATAGCCCCCGCCGAGCGGATCGGCTGTTTATAAGCACCGCGGAGGTGGTCGCGGCGCCTCATTCGATTTCCAGCGGCCGGCGAGCCCGCGCACCCGCCTGGCACATCCGGGAGGCCGTGCGCACGAGCCAAGTGGCCGAAAATAGCCCCCGCCGAGCGGATCGGCTGTTTATAAGCACCGCGGGGGTGGTCGCGGCGCCTCATTCGACTTCCAGCGGCCGGCGAGCTCGCGCACCCGCCCGGCACATCCGGGAGGCCGTGCGCACGAGCCAAGTGGCCGAAAATAGCCCCCGCCGAGAGGATCGGCTGTTTATAAGCACCGCGGAGGTGGTCGCGGCGCCTCATTCGACTTCCAGCGGCCGGCGAGCCCGCGCACCCGCCCGGCACATCCGGGAGGCCGTGCGCACGAGCCAAGTGGCCGAAAATAGCCCCCGCCGAGCGGATCGGCTGTTTATAAGCACCGCGGAGGTGGCCGCGGCGCCTCATTCGACTTCCAGCGGCCGGCGAGCTCGCGCACCCGCCCGGCACATCCGGGAGGCCGTGCGCACGAGCCAAGTGGCCGAAAATAGCCCCCGCCGAGCGGATCGGCTGTTTATAAGCACCGCGGAGGTGGTCGCGGCGCCTCATTCAACTTCCAGCGGGCCGCGCACTCGCGCACGCCGCCCGGTTCAAATTTTCTAAGTGCAACGCACAATGAGATGCATGAGAAACGGCCTTGGTTACCATCACATTTGAAGCGATGAATACGAAGTTAAATTTTATGACTCGGTGTATAAGTCGAGGTCGATTTTTTTCGGTCGATTTTGGATCGAAAATGGTCGACCAATACACCGGCAAATACGGTATATATACTTATTATAAATGTAGTATTTATTTATATAGATTTATTGTTTATTTATATATATAAAGGCAGGTCCGCAAAAATATTTCTGACGCGTAGCCGGTCCGTGGCGCAAGAAAGGTTGGGGACCACTAGTCTAAAAGAATCTGGCCGTAACTGGAATAGGGTTCTACGCGAATGCCCAACGGAAAAGTGAAGTGCACAAAACCTGCATTTGGCTGTATCAAAATAAATGTCATGAAAAAGGTAAAAACACTACATGGAAGCGCAATGTGTTGTGCTGGGTTCTTTTACAAGTAAAGACTGCTGCTTTGAGTTCACAGGGAGCCATGCTCTTTATTCACTGTACATAGAGGTTTTTAACTCGTGTTGTAGTTTCAGTGTCGGAGTTCAAACTAGGCTTGCAGTTTCCGAATGCCATTCGTGATGGGTGCTGTAAAAAGTTCTTGGCTTAAACGATTGAAGTGCACATAAGAAAAAAAAAAAAAAAGAGCTTGAAGTGCACATAAGAAAAAGAAAAAGCTTACAGCACCTGGTATTCCCAGGCAGTCTCCCATCCAAGTACTAACCAGGCCCGACCCTGCTTAGCTTCCGAGATCAGACGAGATCAGGCGTTCTCAGGGTAGTATGGTCGTAAGCCGTGAGGTGACCCAACATTTTGCATTTTATAGACACAATCGCCCCTGAAACTAGCGAGCAAGCCAATGAAGCCTTCAAAACTGCTTCGGCACATGGAGACCAAGCATCCTGCATTAAAAGACAAACCTTAACCACTTTGGGTTTCATTGTCTCCGATTACGCCTGGATGGGACCGGCTCGTTTCTGAGAAACAAGCTCGGTGCTCCCAATAATTCAACGTAATGGTGACTTTTATTTTTATGTGGTTTATATTTGTTTTTATGCCAGTCGTATCATTTTATTTAATCCTATTTATATATATTTATTATAAATGTAGTATTTATTTATATAGATTTATTGTTTATTTATATATATAAAGGCAGGTCCGCAAAAATATTTCTGACGCGTAGCCGGTCCGTGGCGCAAGAAAGTTTGGGGACCACTAGTCTAAAAGAATCTGGCCGTAACTGGAATAGGGTTCTACGCGAATGCCCAACGGAAAAGTGAAGTGCACAAAACCTGCATTTGGCTGTATCAAAATAAATGTCATGAAAAAGGTAAAAACACTACATGGAAGCACAATGTGTTGTGCTGGGATCTTTTACAAGTAAAGACTGCTGCTTTGAGTTCACAGGGAGCCATGCTCTTTATTCACTGTACATAGTCTGTCCTCTAGCGGTAAAAACGTGAACTGCAATGCTATGGCTGTCGCCACACAATGTAGGTTTTAAACTCGTGTTGTAGTTTCAGTGTCGGAGTTCAAACTAGGCTTGCAGTTTCCGAATGCCATTCTTGATGGGTGCTGTAAAAAGTTCTTGGCTTAAACGATTGAAGTGCACATAAGAAAAAAAAAAAAAAAGAGCTTGAAGTGCACATAAGAAAAAGAA
>NC_090860.1:6080000-6087500 GCF_024217435.2 Syngnathus scovelli | reverse complement strand
CGAGCGGATCGGCTGTTTATAAGCACCGCGGAGGTGGTCGCGGCGCCGCATTCGACTTCCAGCGGCCGGCGAGCTCGCGCACCCGCCCGGCACATCCGGGAGGCCGTGCGCACGAGCCAAGTGGCCGAAAATAGCCCCCGCCGAGCGGATCGGCTGTTTATAAGCACCGCGGAGCTGGTCGCGGCGCCTCATTCGACTTCAAGCGGCCGGCGAGCTCGCGCACCCGCCCGGCACATCCGGGAGGCCGTGCGCACGAGCCAAGTGGCCGAAAATAGCCCCCGCCGAGCGGATCGGCTGTTTATAAGCACCGCGGAGGTGGTCGCGGCGCCTCATTCGACTTCCAGCGGCCAGCGAGCTCGCGCACCCGCCCGGCACATCCGGGAGGCCGTGCGCACGAGCCAAGTGGCCGAAAATAGCCCGCGCCGAGCGGATCGGCTGTTTATAAGCACCGCGGAGGTGGTCGCGGCGCCTCATTCGACTTCAAGCGGCCGGCGAGCTCGCGCACCCGCCCGGCACATCCGGGAGGCCGTGCGCACGAGCCAAGTGGCCGAAAATAGCCCCCGCCGAGCGGATCGGCTGTTTATAAGCACCGCGGAGGTGGTCGCGGCGCCTCATTCGATTTCCAGCGGCCGGCGAGCCCGCGCACCCGCCTGGCACATCCGGGAGGCCGTGCGCACGAGCCAAGTGGCCGAAAATAGCCCCCGCCGAGCGGATCGGCTGTTTATAAGCACCGCGGGGGTGGTCGCGGCGCCTCATTCGACTTCCAGCGGCCGGCGAGCTCGCGCACCCGCCCGGCACATCCGGGAGGCCGTGCGCACGAGCCAAGTGGCCGAAAATAGCCCCCGCCGAGAGGATCGGCTGTTTATAAGCACCGCGGAGGTGGTCGCGGCGCCTCATTCGACTTCCAGCGGCCGGCGAGCCCGCGCACCCGCCCGGCACATCCGGGAGGCCGTGCGCACGAGCCAAGTGGCCGAAAATAGCCCCCGCCGAGCGGATCGGCTGTTTATAAGCACCGCGGAGGTGGCCGCGGCGCCTCATTCGACTTCCAGCGGCCGGCGAGCTCGCGCACCCGCCCGGCACATCCGGGAGGCCGTGCGCACGAGCCAAGTGGCCGAAAATAGCCCCCGCCGAGCGGATCGGCTGTTTATAAGCACCGCGGAGGTGGTCGCGGCGCCTCATTCAACTTCCAGCGGGCCGCGCACTCGCGCACGCCGCCCGGTTCAAATTTTCTAAGTGCAACGCACAATGAGATGCATGAGAAACGGCCTTGGTTACCATCACATTTGAAGCGATGAATACGAAGTTAAATTTTATGACTCGGTGTATAAGTCGAGGTCGATTTTTTTCGGTCGATTTTGGATCGAAAATGGTCGACCAATACACCGGCAAATACGGTATATATACTTATTATAAATGTAGTATTTATTTATATAGATTTATTGTTTATTTATATATATAAAGGCAGGTCCGCAAAAATATTTCTGACGCGTAGCCGGTCCGTGGCGCAAGAAAGGTTGGGGACCACTAGTCTAAAAGAATCTGGCCGTAACTGGAATAGGGTTCTACGCGAATGCCCAACGGAAAAGTGAAGTGCACAAAACCTGCATTTGGCTGTATCAAAATAAATGTCATGAAAAAGGTAAAAACACTACATGGAAGCGCAATGTGTTGTGCTGGGTTCTTTTACAAGTAAAGACTGCTGCTTTGAGTTCACAGGGAGCCATGCTCTTTATTCACTGTACATAGAGGTTTTTAACTCGTGTTGTAGTTTCAGTGTCGGAGTTCAAACTAGGCTTGCAGTTTCCGAATGCCATTCGTGATGGGTGCTGTAAAAAGTTCTTGGCTTAAACGATTGAAGTGCACATAAGAAAAAAAAAAAAAAAAGAGCTTGAAGTGCACATAAGAAAAAGAAAAAGCTTACAGCACCTGGTATTCCCAGGCAGTCTCCCATCCAAGTACTAACCAGGCCCGACCCTGCTTAGCTTCCGAGATCAGACGAGATCAGGCGTTCTCAGGGTAGTATGGTCGTAAGCCGTGAGGTGACCCAACATTTTGCATTTTATAGACACAATCGCCCCTGAAACTAGCGAGCAAGCCAATGAAGCCTTCAAAACTGCTTCGGCACATGGAGACCAAGCATCCTGCATTAAAAGACAAACCTTAACCACTTTGGGTTTCATTGTCTCCGATTACGCCTGGATGGGACCGGCTCGTTTCTGAGAAACAAGCTCGGTGCTCCCAATAATTCAACGTAATGGTGACTTTTATTTTTATGTGGTTTATATTTGTTTTTATGCCAGTCGTATCATTTTATTTAATCCTATTTATATATATTTATTATAAATGTAGTATTTATTTATATAGATTTATTGTTTATTTATATATATAAAGGCAGGTCCGCAAAAATATTTCTGACGCGTAGCCGGTCCGTGGCGCAAGAAAGTTTGGGGACCACTAGTCTAAAAGAATCTGGCCGTAACTGGAATAGGGTTCTACGCGAATGCCCAACGGAAAAGTGAAGTGCACAAAACCTGCATTTGGCTGTATCAAAATAAATGTCATGAAAAAGGTAAAAACACTACATGGAAGCACAATGTGTTGTGCTGGGATCTTTTACAAGTAAAGACTGCTGCTTTGAGTTCACAGGGAGCCATGCTCTTTATTCACTGTACATAGTCTGTCCTCTAGCGGTAAAAACGTGAACTGCAATGCTATGGCTGTCGCCACACAATGTAGGTTTTAAACTCGTGTTGTAGTTTCAGTGTCGGAGTTCAAACTAGGCTTGCAGTTTCCGAATGCCATTCTTGATGGGTGCTGTAAAAAGTTCTTGGCTTAAACGATTGAAGTGCACATAAGAAAAAAAAAAAAAAAAAAAAGCTTACGGTAACTGGTATTCCCAGGCGGTCTCCCATCCAAGTACTAACCAGGCCCGACCCTGCTTAGCCTCCGAGATCGGACGAGATCGGGCGCTCTCAGGGTAGTATGGCCGTAAGCCGTGAGACCGCTCAGAATTTTTCATTTTATAGACACAATCGCCCCTGAAACCATGCCAAGCAGCGGCGGGACTTGATGGCTGTGGTAAAAGTTTCCTTTCACAATTGACGTGGGAAAAAAAAAAAAAAAAAAAAGGCTTTCAGCACCTGGTATTCCCGGACGGTCACCCTTCACTTTTGTTTTTTTTTTTGTTTTTTTTACAACCAGGGCCGAAACAGTCTTTCTTCCAAGGCTTTTGGTGTTTTCTGGAAACATGGCTATCATGAAAAGTTATTGACAGCTTTTTATGCGGTAGCACGAATTTGCCGTTGCGACCTGCATTTTGCTGAATCAAAATAAATGCCTTGAAAAGTTTAAAAACACTTCATGGAAGTGTTGTGTTGGGTTCTTTTACAACTCAAGCCTGCTGCTTTGAGTTCACAGGGAGCCATGCTCACTGTACATAGTCTGCTCTCTAGCGGTAAAAAATTTAACTACAATGCTGTGGATGTCACCACATAATATAGCTTTCAAACTCGTGTTATAGTTTCAATGTCGGAGTTTAAATTAGGCTTGCTGTTTCCGGATGCCATTCGTGATGGGTGTTGTAAAAAATAGCTTCTTAAACGATTGAAGTGCACATAAGAAAAAGAAAAAGCTTACAGCACCTGGTATTCCCAGGCGGTCTCCCATCCAAGTACTAACCAGGCCCGACCCTGCTTAGCTTCCGAGATCGGACGAGATCGGGCGTTCTCAGGGTAGTATGGCCGTAAGCCGTGAGGTGACCCAACATTTTGCATTTTATAGACACAATCGCCCCTGAAACTAGCGAGCGAGCCAATGAAGCCTTCAAAACTGCTTCGGCACATGGAGACCAAGCATCCTGCATTAAAAGACAAACCTTAACCACTTCGGGTTTCATTGTCTCCGATTACGCCTGGATGGGACCGGCTCGTTTCTGAGAAACAAGCTCGGTGCTCCCAATAATTCAACGTAATGGTGACTTTTATTTTTATGTGGTTTATATTTGTTTTTATGCCAGTCGTATCATTTTATTTAATCGTATTTACCGTATTTGCCGGTGTACAGGTCGACTCGGTGTATAAGTCGACCCCCTAAAATTCGACGGAAATTTACGATTTTATGATATATCCTTTGTATAAGTCGAGCTCAATTGTTGCATTATATTAAACTTCAAAATTCAATATGCGAAATTTATTGACGAAATGTGTTCAAATTCTGGGAGGCCGTGCGCATGCTGCTGTTTATAAGCACCGCGGAGGAGATCGCGGCCGGCGAGCTCGCGCACGCCGCCCGGCACCAACGGGAGGCCGGAAATAGCTCCAAGCCGAGCGGATCGGCACTTTATAAGCACCGCGGAGGAGATCGCGGCGCCTCATTGGACTTCCAGCGGCCGGCGAGCTCGCGCACCCGCCCGGCACATCCGGGAGGCCGTGCGCACGAGCCAAGTGGCCGAAAATAGCCCCCGCCGAGCGGATCGGCTGTTTATAAGCACCGCGGAGGTGGTCGCGGCGCCTCATTCGACTTCCAGCGGCCGGCGAGCTCGCGCACCCGCCCGGCACATCCGGGAGGCCGTGCGCACGAGCCAAGTGGCCGAAAATAGCCCCCGCCGAGCGGATCGGCTGTTTATAAGCACCGCAGAGGTGGTCGCGGCGCCTCATTCGACTTCCGGCGGGCGGCGAGCTCGCGCACCGGCCCGGCACATCCGGGAGGCCGTGCGCACGAGCCAAGTGGCCGAAAATAGCCCCCGCCGAGCGGATCGGCGGTTTATAAGCACCGCGGAGGTGGTCGCGGCGCCTCATTCGACTTCAAGCGGCCGGCGAGCTCGCGCACCCGCCCGGCACATCCGGGAGGCCGTGCGCACGAGCCAAGTGGCCGAAAATAGCCCCCGCCGAGCGGATCGGCTGTTTATAAGCACCGCGGAGGTGGTCGCGGCGCCTCATTCGACTTCCAGCGGCCGGCGAGCCCGCGCACCCGCCCGGCACATCCGGGAGGCCGTGCGCACGAGCCAAGTGGCCGAAAATAGCCCCCGCCGAGCGGATCGGCTGTTTATAAGCACCGCAGAGGTGGTCGCGGCGCCTCATTCGACTTCCAGCGGCCGGCGAGCTCGCGCACCCGCCCGGCACATCCGGGAGGCCGTGCGCACGAGCCAAGTGGACGAAAATAGCCCCCGCCGAGCGGATCGGCTGTTTATAAGCACCGCGGAGGTGGTCGCGGCGCCTCATTCGACTTCCAGCGGCCGGCGAGCTCGCGCACCCGCCCGGCACATCCGGGAGGCCGTGCGCACGAGCCAAGTGGCCGAAAATAGCCCGCGCCGAGCGGATCGGCTGTTTATAAGCACCGCGGAGGTGGTCGCGGCGCCTCATTCGACTTCAAGCGGCCGGCGAGCTCGCGCACCCGCCCGGCACATCCGGGAGGCCGTGCGCACGAGCCAAGTGGCCGAAAATAGCCCCCGCCGAGCGGATCGGCTGTTTGTAAGCACCGCGGAGGTGGTCGCGGCGCCTCATTCGACTTCCAGCGGCCGGCGAGCTCGCGCACCCGCCCGGCACATCCGGGAGGCCGTGCGCACGAGCCAAGTGGCCGAAAATAGCCCCCGCCGAGCGGATCGGCTGTTTATAAGCACCGCGGAGGTGGTCGCGGCGCCTCATTCGACTTCCAGCGGCCGGCGAGCTCGCGCACCCGCCCGGCACATCCGGGAGGCCGTGCGCACGAGCCAAGTGGCCGAAAATAGCCCCCGCCGAGCGGATCGGCTGTTTATAAGCACCGCGGAGGTGGTCGCGGCGCCTCATTCGACTTCAAGCGGCCGGCGAGCTCGCGCACCCGCCCGGCACATCCGGGAGGCCGTGCGCACGAGCCAAGTGGCCGAAAATAGCCACCGCCGAGCGGATCGGCTGTTTATAAGCACCGCGGAGGTGGTCGCGGCGCCTCATTCGACTTCAAGCGGCCGGCGAGCTCGCGCACCCGCCCGGCACATCCGGGAGGCCGTGCGCACGAGCCAAGTGGCCGAAAATAGCCCCCGCCGAGCGGATCGGCTGTTTATAAGCACCGCGGAGGTGGTCGCGGCGCCTCATTCGACTTCCAGCGGCCGGCGAGCTCGCGCACCCGCCCGGCAAATCCAGGAGGCTGTGCGCACGAGCCAAGTGGCCGAAAACAGCCCCCGCCGAGCGGATCGGCTGTTTATAAGCACCGCGGAGGTGGCCGCGGCGCCTCGTTCGACTTCCAGCGGCCGGCGAGCTCGCGCACCCGCCCGGCACATCCGGGAGGCCGTGCGCACGAGCCAAGTGGACGAAAATAGCCCCCGCCGAGCGGATCGGCTGTTTATAAGCACCGCGGAGGTGGTCGCGGCGCCTCATTCGACTTCCAGCGGCCGGCGAGCTCGCGCACCCGCCCGGCACATCCGGGAGGCCGTGCGCACGAGCCAAGTGGCCGAAATTAGCCCCCGCCGATCGGATCGGCTGTTTATAAGCACCGCGGAGGTGGTCGCGGCGCCTCATTCGACTTCCAGCGGCCGGCGAGCTCGCGCACCCGCCCGGCATATCCGGGAGGCCGTGCGCACGAGCCAAGTGGACGAAAATAGCCCCCGCCGAGCGGATCGGCTGTTTGTAAGCACCGCGGAGGTGGTCGCGGCGCCTCATTCGACTTCCAGCGGCCGGCGAGCTCGCGCACCCGCCCGGCACATCCGGGAGGCCGTGCGCACGAGCCAAGTGGCCGAAAATAGCCCCCGCCGAGCGGATCGGCTGTTTATAAGCACCGCGGAGGTGGTCGCGGCGCCTCATTCGACTTCCAGCGGCCGGCGAGCTCGCGCACCCGCCCGGCACATCCGGGAGGCCGTGCGCACGAGCCAAGTGGCCGAAAATAGCCCCCGCCGAGCGGATCGGCTGTTTATAAGCACCGCGGAGGTGGTCGCGGCGCCTCATTCGACTTCCAGCGGCCGGCGAGCTCGCGCACCCGCCCGGCACATCCGGGAGGCCGTGCGCACGAGCCAAGTGGCCGAAAATAGCCCCCGCCGAGCGGATCGGCTGTTTATAAGCACCGCGGAGGTGGTCGCGGCGCCTCATTCGACTTCAAGCGGCCGGCGAGCTCGCGCACCCGCCCGGCACATCCGGGAGGCTGTGCGCACGAGCCAAGTGGCCGAAAATAGCCCCCGCCGAGCGGATCGGCTGTTTATAAGCACCGCGGAGGTGGTCGCGGCGCCTCATTCGACTTCCAGCGGCCGGCGAGCTCGCGCACCCGCCCGGCACATCCGGGAGGCCGTGCGCACGAGCCAAGTGGACGAAAATAGCCCCCGCCGAGCGGATCGGCTGTTTATAAGCACCGCGGAGGTGGTCGCGGCGCCTCATTCGACTTCCAGCGGCCGGCGAGCTCGCGCACCCGCCCGGCACATCCGGGAGGCCGTGCGCACGAGCCAAGTGGCCGAAAATAGCCCCCGCCGAGCGGATCGGCTGTTTATAAGCACCGCGGAGGTGGTCGCGGCGCCTCATTCGACTTCCAGCGGCCGGCGAGCTC
>NC_090860.1:6070000-6072500 GCF_024217435.2 Syngnathus scovelli | reverse complement strand
AAATTTGCCGTTGCGACCTGCATTTTGCTGAATCAAAATAAATGCCTTGAAAAGTTTAAAAACACTTCATGGAAGTGTTGTGTTGGGTTCTTTTACAACTCAAGCCTGCTGCTTTGAGTTCACAGGGAGCCATGCTCACTGTACATAGTCTGCTCTCTAGCGGTAAAAAATTTAACTACAATGCTGTGGATGTCACCACATAATATAGCTTTCAAACTCGTGTTATAGTTTCAATGTCGGAGTTTAAATTAGGCTTGCTGTTTCCGGATGCCATTCGTGATGGGTGTTGTAAAAAATAGCTTCTTAAACGATTGAAGTGCACATAAGAAAAAGAAAAAGCTTACAGCACCTGGTATTCCCAGGCGGTCTCCCATCCAAGTACTAACCAGGCCCGACCCTGCTTAGCTTCCGAGATCGGACGAGATCGGGCGTTCTCAGGGTAGTATGGCCGTAAGCCGTGAGGTGACCCAACATTTTGCATTTTATAGACACAATCGCCCCTGAAACTAGCGAGCGAGCCAATGAAGCCTTCAAAACTGCTTCGGCACATGGAGACCAAGCATCCTGCATTAAAAGACAAACCTTAACCACTTCGGGTTTCATTGTCTCCGATTACGCCTGGATGGGACCGGCTCGTTTCTGAGAAACAAGCTCGGTGCTCCCAATAATTCAACGTTATATTTGTTTTTATGCCAGTCGTATCATTTTATTTAATCGTATTTACCGTATTTGCCGGTGTACAGGTCGACTCGGTGTATAAGTCGACCCCCTAAAATTCGACGGAAATTTACGATTTTATGATATATCCTTTGTATAAGTCGAGCTCAATTGTTGCATTATATTAAACTTCAAAATTCAATATGCGAAATTTATTGACGAAATGTGTTCAAATTCTGGGAGGCCGTGCGCATGCTGCTGTTTATAAGCACCGCGGAGGAGATCGCGGCCGGCGAGCTCGCGCATGCCGCCCGGCACCAACGGGAGGCCGGAAATAGCTCCAAGCCGAGCGGATCGGCACTTTATAAGCACCGCGGAGGAGATCGCGGCGCCTCATTGGACTTCCAGCGGCCGGCGAGCTCGCGCACCCGCCCGGCATATCCGGGAGGCCGTGCGCACGAGCCAAGTGGCCGAAAATAGCCCCCGCCGAGCGGATCGGCTGTTTATAAGCACCGCGGAGGTGGTCGCGGCGCCTCATTCGACTTCCAGCGGCCGGCGAGCTCGCGCACCCGCCCGGCACATCCGGGAGGCCGTGCGCACGAGCCAAGTGGCCGAAAATAGCCCCCGCCGAGCGGATCGGCTGTTTATAAGCACCGCGGAGGTGGTCGCGGCGCCTCATTCGACTTCAAGCGGCCGGCGAGCTCGCGCACCCGCCCGGCACATCCGGGAGGCCGTGCGCACGAGCCAAGTGGCCGAAAATAGCCCCCGCCGAGCGGATCGGCTGTTTATAAGCACCGCGGAGGTGGTCGCGGCGCCTCATTCGACTTCCAGCGGCCGGCGAGCTCGCGCACCCGCCCGGCACATCCGGGAGGCCGTGCGCACGAGCCAAGTGGCCGAAAATAGCCCCCGCCGAGCGGATCGGCTGTTTATAAGCACCGCGGAGGTGGTCGCGGCGCCTCATTCGACTTCCAGCGGCCGGCGAGCTCGCGCACCCGCCCGGCACATCCGGGAGGCCGTGCGCACGAGCCAAGTGGCCGAAAATAGCCCCCGCCGAGCGGATCGGCTGTTTATAAGCACCGCGGAGGTGGTCGCGGCGCCTCATTCGACTTCCAGCGGCCGGCGAGCTCGCGCACCCGCCCGGCACATCCGGGAGGCCGTGCGCACGAGCCAAGTGGCCGAAAATAGCCCCCGCCGAGCGGATCGGCTGTTTATAAGCACCGCGGAGGTGGTCGCGGCGCCTCATTCGACTTCCAGCGGCCGGCGAGCTCGCGCACCCGCCCGGCACATCCGGGAGGCCGTGCGCACGAGCCAAGTGGCCGAAAATAGCCCCCGCCGAGCGGATCGGCTGTTTATAAGCACCGCGGAGGTGGTCGCGGCGCCTCATTCGACTTCCAGCGGCCGGCGAGCTCGCGCACCCGCCCGGCACATCCGGGAGGCCGTGCGCACGAGCCAAGTGGCCGAAAATAGCCCCGCCGAGCGGATCGGCTGTTTATAAGCACCGCGGAGGTGGTCGCGGCGCCTCATTCGACTTCCAGCGGCCGGCGAGCCCGCGCACCCGCCCGGCACATCCGGGAGGCCGTGCGCACGAGCCAAGTGGCCGAAAATAGCCCCCGCCGAGCGGATCGGCTGTTTATAAGCACCGCGGAGGTGGCCGCGGCGCCTCATTCGACTTCCAGCGGCCGGCGAGCTCGCGCACCCGCCCGGCACATCCGGGAGGCCGTGCGCACGAGCCAAGTGGCCGAAAATAGCCCCCGCCGAGCGGATCGGCTGTTTATAAGCACCGCGGAGGTGGTCGCGGCGCCTCATTCGACTTCCAGCGGCCGGCGAGCTCGCGCAACCGCCT
>NC_090860.1:6052500-6060000 GCF_024217435.2 Syngnathus scovelli | reverse complement strand
TTGGACTTCCAGCGGCCGGCGAGCTCGCGCACCCGCCCGGCACATCCGGGAGGCCGTGCGCACGAGCCAAGTGGCCGAAAATAGCCCCCGCCGAGCGGATCGGCTGTTTATAAGCACCGCGGAGGTGGTCGCGGCGCCTCATTCGACTTCCAGCGGCCGGCGAGCTCGCGCACCCGCCCGGCACATCCGGGAGGCCGTGCGCACGAGCCAAGTGGCCGAAAATAGCCCCCGCCGAGCGGATCGGCTGTTTATAAGCACCGCGGAGGTGGTCGCGGCGCCTCATTCGACTTCCAGCGGCCGGCGAGCTCGCGCACCCGCCCGGCACATCCGGGAGGCCGTGCGCACGAGCCAAGTGGCCGAAAATAGCCCCCGCCGAGCGGATCGGCTGTTTATAAGCACCGCGGAGGTGGTCGCGGCGCCTCATTCGACTTCCAGCGGCCGGCGAGCTCGCGCACCCGCCCGGCACATCCGGGAGGCCGTGCGCACGAGCCAAGTGGCCGAAAATAGCCCCCGCCGAGCGGATCGGCTGTTTATAAGCACCGCGGAGGTGGTCGCGGCGCCTCATTCGACTTCCAGCGGCCGGCGAGCTCGCGCACCCGCCCGGCACATCCGGGAGGCCGTGCGCACGAGCCAAGTGGCCGAAAATAGCCCCCGCCGAGCGGATCGGCTGTTTATAAGCACCGCGGAGGTGGTCGCGGCGCCTCATTCGACTTCCAGCGGCCGGCGAGCTCGCGCACCCGCCCGGCACATCCGGGAGGCCGTGCGCACAAGCCAAGTGGCCGAAAATAGCCCCGCCGAGCGGATCGGCTGTTTATAAGCACCGCGGAGGTGGTCGCGGCGCCTCATTCGACTTCCAGCGGCCGGCGAGCCCGCGCACCCGCCCGGCACATCCGGGAGGCCGTGCGCACGAGCCAAGTGGCCGAAAATAGCCCCCGCCGAGCGGATCGGCTGTTTATAAGCACCGCGGAGGTGGCCGCGGCGCCTCATTCGACTTCCAGCGGCCGGCGAGCTCGCGCACCCGCCCGGCACATCCGGGAGGCCGTGCGCACGAGCCAAGTGGCCGAAAATAGCCCCCGCCGAGCGGATCGGCTGTTTATAAGCACCGCGGAGGTGGTCGCGGCGCCTCATTCGACTTCCAGCGGCCGGCGAGCTCGCGCAACCGCCTGGCACATCCGGGAGGCCGTGCGCACGAGCCAAGTGGACGAAAATAGCCCCCGCCGAGCGGATCGGCTGTTTATAAGCACCGCGGAGGTGGTCGCGGCGCCTCATTCGACTTCCAGCGGCCGGCGAGCTCGCGCACCCGCCCGGCACATCCGGGAGGCCGTGCGCACGAGCCAAGTGGCCGAAAATAGCCCCCGCCGAGCGGATCGGCTGTTTATAAGCACCGCGGAGGTGGTCGCGGCGCCTCATTCGACTTCCAGCGGCCGGCGAGCTCGCGCACCCGCCCGGCACATCCGGGAGGCCGTGCGCACGAGCCAAGTGGCCGAAAATAGCCCCCGCCGAGCGGATCGGCTGTTTATAAGCACCGCGGAGCTGGTCGCGGCGCCTCATTCGACTTCAAGCGGCCGGCGAGCTCGCGCACCCGCCCGGCACATCCGGGAGGCCGTGCGCACGAGCCAAGTGGCCGAAAATAGCCCCCGCCGAGCGGATCGGCTGTTTATAAGCACCGCGGAGGTGGTCGCGGCGCCTCATTCGACTTCCAGCGGCCAGCGAGCTCGCGCACCCGCCCGGCACATCCGGGAGGCCGTGCGCACGAGCCAAGTGGCCGAAAATAGCCCGCGCCGAGCGGATCGGCTGTTTATAAGCACCGCGGAGGTGGTCGCGGCGCCTCATTCGACTTCAAGCGGCCGGCGAGCTCGCGCACCCGCCCGGCACATCCGGGAGGCCGTGCGCACGAGCCAAGTGGCCGAAAATAGCCCCCGCCGAGCGGATCGGCTGTTTATAAGCACCGCGGAGGTGGTCGCGGCGCCTCATTCGATTTCCAGCGGCCGGCGAGCCCGCGCACCCGCCTGGCACATCCGGGAGGCCGTGCGCACGAGCCAAGTGGCCGAAAATAGCCCCCGCCGAGCGGATCGGCTGTTTATAAGCACCGCGGGGGTGGTCGCGGCGCCTCATTCGACTTCCAGCGGCCGGCGAGCTCGCGCACCCGCCCGGCACATCCGGGAGGCCGTGCGCACGAGCCAAGTGGCCGAAAATAGCCCCCGCCGAGCGGATCGGCTGTTTATAAGCACCGCGGAGGTGGTCGCGGCGCCTCATTAGACTTCCAGCGGCCGGCGAGCCCGCGCACCCGCCCGGCACATCCGGGAGGCCGTGCGCACGAGCCAAGTGGCCGAAAATAGCCCCCGCCGAGCGGATCGGCTGTTTATAAGCACCGCGGAGGTGGCCGCGGCGCCTCATTCGACTTCCAGCGGCCGGCGAGCTCGCGCACCCGCCCGGCACATCCGGGAGGCCGTGCGCACGAGCCAAGTGGCCGAAAATAGTCCCCGCCGAGCGGATCGGCTGTTTATAAGCACCGCGGAGGTGGTCGCGGCGCCTCATTCAACTTCCAGCGGGCCGCGCACTCGCGCACGCCGCCCGGTTCAAATTTTCTAAGTGCAACGCACAATGAGATGCATGAGAAACGGCCTTGGTTACCATCACATTTGAAGCGATGAATACGAAGTTAAATTTTATGACTCGGTGTATAAGTCGAGGTCGATTTTTTTCGGTCGATTTTGGATCGAAAAAGGTCGACCAATACACCGGCAAATACGGTATATATACTTATTATAAATGTAGTATTTATTTATATAGATTTATTGTTTATTTATATATATAAAGGCAGGTCCGCAAAAATATTTCTGACGCGTAGCCGGTCCGTGGCGCAAGAAAGGTTGGGGACCACTAGTCTAAAAGAATCTGGCCGTAACTGGAATAGGGTTCTACGCGAATGCCCAACGGAAAAGTGAAGTGCACAAAACCTGCATTTGGCTGTATCAAAATAAATGTCATGAAAAAGGTAAAAACACTACATGGAAGCGCAATGTGTTGTGCTGGGTTCTTTTACAAGTAAAGACTGCTGCTTTGAGTTCACAGGGAGCCATGCTCTTTATTCACTGTACATAGAGGTTTTTAACTCGTGTTGTAGTTTCAGTGTCGGAGTTCAAACTAGGCTTGCAGTTTCCGAATGCCATTCGTGATGGGTGCTGTAAAAAGTTCTTGGCTTAAACGATTGAAGTGCACATAAGAAAAAAAAAAAAAAAAGAGCTTGAAGTGCACATAAGAAAAAGAAAAAGCTTACAGCACCTGGTATTCCCAGGCAGTCTCCCATCCAAGTACTAACCAGGCCCGACCCTGCTTAGCTTCCGAGATCAGACGAGATCAGGCGTTCTCAGGGTAGTATGGCCGTAAGCCGTGAGGTGACCCAACATTTTGCATTTTATAGACACAATCGCCCCTGAAACTAGCGAGCAAGCCAATGAAGCCTTCAAAACTGCTTCGGCACATGGAGACCAAGCATCCTGCATTAAAAGACAAACCTTAACCACTTTGGGTTTCATTGTCTCCGATTACGCCTGGATGGGACCGGCTCGTTTCTGAGAAACAAGCTCGGTGCTCCCAATAATTCAACGTAATGGTGACTTTTATTTTTATGTGGTTTATATTTGTTTTTATGCCAGTCGTATCATTTTATTTAATCCTATTTATATATATTTATTATAAATGTAGTATTTATTTATATAGATTTATTGTTTATTTATATATATAAAGGCAGGTCCGCAAAAATATTTCTGACGCGTAGCCGGTCCGTGGCGCAAGAAAGTTTGGGGACCACTAGTCTAAAAGAATCTGGCCGTAACTGGAATAGGGTTCTACGCGAATGCCCAACGGAAAAGTGAAGTGCACAAAACCTGCATTTGGCTGTATCAAAATAAATGTCATGAAAAAGGTAAAAACACTACATGGAAGCACAATGTGTTGTGCTGGGATCTTTTACAAGTAAAGACTGCTGCTTTGAGTTCACAGGGAGCCATGCTCTTTATTCACTGTACATAGTCTGTCCTCTAGCGGTAAAAACGTGAACTGCAATGCTATGGCTGTCGCCACACAATGTAGGTTTTAAACTCGTGTTGTAGTTTCAGTGTCGGAGTTCAAACTAGGCTTGCAGTTTCCGAATGCCATTCTTGATGGGTGCTGTAAAAAGTTCTTGGCTTAAACGATTGAAGTGCACATAAGAAAAAAAAAAAAAAAAAGCTTACGGTAACTGGTATTCCCAGGCGGTCTCCCATCCAAGTACTAACCAGGCCCGACCCTGCTTAGCCTCCGAGATCGGACGAGATCGGGCGCTCTCAGGGTAGTATGGCCGTAAGCCGTGAGACCGCTCAGAATTTTTCATTTTATAGACACAATCGCCCCTGAAACCATGCCAAGCAGCGGCGGGACTTGATGGCTGTGGTAAAAGTTTCCTTTCACAATTGACGTGGGAAAAAAAAAAAAAAAAAAAGGCTTTCAGCACCTGGTATTCCCGGACGGTCACCCTTCACTTTTGTTTTTTTTTTTGTTTTTTTTACAACCAGGGCCGAAACAGTCTTTCTTCCAAGGCTTTTGGTGTTTTCTGGAAACATGGCTATCATGAAAAGTTATTGACAGCTTTTTATGCGGTAGCACGAATTTGCCGTTGCGACCTGCATTTTGCTGAATCAAAATAAATGCCTTGAAAAGTTTAAAAACACTTCATGGAAGTGTTGTGTTGGGTTCTTTTACAACTCAAGCCTGCTGCTTTGAGTTCACAGGGAGCCATGCTCACTGTACATAGTCTGCTCTCTAGCGGTAAAAAATTTAACTACAATGCTGTGGATGTCACCACATAATATAGCTTTCAAACTCGTGTTATAGTTTCAATGTCGGAGTTTAAATTAGGCTTGCTGTTTCCGGATGCCATTCGTGATGGGTGTTGTAAAAAATAGCTTCTTAAACGATTGAAGTGCACATAAGAAAAAGAAAAAGCTTACAGCACCTGGTATTCCCAGGCGGTCTCCCATCCAAGTACTAACCAGGCCCGACCCTGCTTAGCTTCCGAGATCGGACGAGATCGGGGGTTCTCAGGGTAGTATGGCCGTAAGCCGTGAGGTGACCCAACATTTTGCATTTTATAGACACAATCGCCCCTGAAACTAGCGAGCGAGCCAATGAAGCCTTCAAAACTGCTTCGGCACATGGAGACCAAGCATCCTGCATTAAAAGACAAACCTTAACCACTTCGGGTTTCATTGTCTCCGATTACGCCTGGATGGGACCGGCTCGTTTCTGAGAAACAAGCTCGGTGCTCCCAATAATTCAACGTAATGGTGACTTTTATTTTTATGTGGTTTATATTTGTTTTTATGCCAGTCGTATCATTTTATTTAATCGTATTTACCGTATTTGCCGGTGTACAGGTCGACTCGGTGTATAAGTCGACCCCCTAAAATTCGACGGAAATTTACGATTTTATGATATATCCTTTGTATAAGTCGAGCTCAATTGTTGCATTATATTAAACTTCAAAATTCAATATGCGAAATGTATTGACGAAATGTGTTCAAATTCTGGGAGGCCGTGCGCATGCTGCTGTTTATAAGCACCGCGGAGGAGATCGCGGCCGGCGAGCTCGCGCACGCCGCCCGGCACCAACGGGAGGCCGGAAATAGCTCCAAGCCGAGCGGATCGGCACTTTATAAGCACCGCGGAGGAGATCGCGGCGCCTCATTGGACTTCCAGCGGCCGGCGAGCTCGCGCACCCGCCCGGCACATCCGGGAGGCCGTGCGCACGAGCCAAGTGGCCGAAAATAGCCCCCGCCGAGCGGATCGGCTGTTTATAAGCACCGCGGAGGTGGTCGCGGCGCCTCATTCGACTTCCAGCGGCCGGCGAGCTCGCGCACCCGCCCGGCACATCCGGGAGGCCGTGCGCACGAGCCAAGTGGCCGAAAATAGCCCCCGCCGAGCGGATCGGCTGTTTATAAGCACCGCGGAGGTGGTCGCGGCGCCTCATTCGACTTCCAGCGGCCGGCGAGCTCGCGCACCCGCCCGGCACATCCGGGAGGCCGTGCGCACGAGCCAAGTGGCCGAAAATAGCCCCCGCCGAGCGGATCGGCTGTTTATAAGCACCGCGGAGGTGGTCGCGGCGCCTCATTCGACTTCCAGCGGCCGGCGAGCTCGCGCACAAGCCCGGCACATCCGGGAGGCCGTGCGCACGAGCCAAGTGGCCGAAAATAGCCCCGCCGAGCGGATCGGCTGTTTATAAGCACCGCGGAGGTGGTCGCGGCGCCTCATTCGACTTCCAGCGGCCGGCGAGCCCGCGCACCCGCCCGGCACATCCGGGAGGCCGTGCGCACGAGCCAAGTGGCCGAAAATAGCCCCCGCCGAGCGGATCGGCTGTTTATAAGCACCGCGGAGGTGGCCGCGGCGCCTCATTCGACTTCCAGCGGCCGGCGAGCTCGCGCACCCGCCCGGCACATCCGGGAGGCCGTGCGCACGAGCCAAGTGGCCGAAAATAGCCCCCGCCGAGCGGATCGGCTGTTTATAAGCACCGCGGAGGTGGTCGCGGCGCCTCATTCGACTTCCAGCGGCCGGCGAGCTCGCGCACCCGCCCGGCACATCCGGGAGGCCGTGCGCACGAGCCAAGTGGACGAAAATAGCCCCCGCCGAGCGGATCGGCTGTTTATAAGCACCGCGGAGGTGGTCGCGGCGCCTCATTCGACTTCCAGCGGCCGGCGAGCTCGCGCACCCGCCCGGCACATCCGGGAGGCCGTGCGCACGAGCCAAGTGGCCGAAAATAGCCCCCGCCGAGCGGATCGGCTGTTTATAAGCACCGCGGAGGTGGTCGCGGCGCCTCATTCGACTTCCAGCGGCCGGCGAGCTCGCGCACCCGCCCGGCACATCCGGGAGGCCGTGCGCACGAGCCAAGTGGCCGAAAATAGCCCCCGCCGAGCGGATCGGCTGTTTATAAGCACCGCGGAGCTGGTCGCGGCGCCTCATTCGACTTCAAGCGGCCGGCGAGCTCGCGCACCCGCCCGGCACATCCGGGAGGCCGTGCGCACGAGCCAAGTGGCCGAAAATAGCCCCCGCCGAGCGGATCGGCTGTTTATAAGCACCGCGGAGGTGGTCGCGGCGCCTCATTCGACTTCCAGCGGCCAGCGAGCTCGCGCACCCGCCCGGCACATCCGGGAGGCCGTGCGCACGAGCCAAGTGGCCGAAAATAGCCCGCGCCGAGCGGATCGGCTGTTTATAAGCACCGCGGAGGTGGTCGCGGCGCCTCATTCGACTTCAAGCGGCCGGCGAGCTCGCGCACCCGCCCGGCACATCCGGGAGGCCGTGCGCACGAGCCAAGTGGCCGAAAATAGCCCCCGCCGAGCGGATCGGCTGTTTATAAGCACCGCGGAGGTGGTCGCGGCGCCTCATTCGATTTCCAGCGGCCGGCGAGCCCGCGCACCCGCCTGGCACATCCGGGAGGCCGTGCGCACGAGCCAAGTGGCCGAAAAT
>NC_090860.1:6045000-6047500 GCF_024217435.2 Syngnathus scovelli | reverse complement strand
CCAAGTGGCCGAAAATAGCCCCCGCCGAGCGGATCGGCTGTTTATAAGCACCGCGGAGGTGGTCGCGGCGCCTCATTCGACTTCCAGCGGCCGGCGAGCTCGCGCACCCGCCCGGCACATCCGGGAGGCCGTGCGCACGAGCCAAGTGGCCGAAAATAGCCCCCGCCGAGCGGATCGGCTGTTTATAAGCACCGCGGAGGTGGTCGCGGCGCCTCATTCGACTTCCAGCGGCCGGCGAGCTCGCGCACCCGCCCGGCACATCCGGGAGGCCGTGCGCACGAGCCAAGTGGCCGAAAATAGCCCCCGCCGAGCGGATCGGCTGTTTATAAGCACCGCGGAGGTGGTCGCGGCGCCTCATTCGACTTCCAGCGGCCGGCGAGCTCGCGCACCCGCCCGGCACATCCGGGAGGCCGTGCGCACGAGCCAAGTGGCCGAAAATAGCCCCGCCGAGCGGATCGGCTGTTTATAAGCACCGCGGAGGTGGTCGCGGCGCCTCATTCGACTTCCAGCGGCCGGCGAGCCCGCGCACCCGCCCGGCACATCCGGGAGGCCGTGCGCACGAGCCAAGTGGCCGAAAATAGCCCCCGCCGAGCGGATCGGCTGTTTATAAGCACCGCGGAGGTGGCCGCGGCGCCTCATTCGACTTCCAGCGGCCGGCGAGCTCGCGCACCCGCCCGGCACATCCGGGAGGCCGTGCGCACGAGCCAAGTGGCCGAAAATAGCCCCCGCCGAGCGGATCGGCTGTTTATAAGCACCGCGGAGGTGGTCGCGGCGCCTCATTCGACTTCCAGCGGCCGGCGAGCTCGCGCAACCGCCTGGCACATCCGGGAGGCCGTGCGCACGAGCCAAGTGGACGAAAATAGCCCCCGCCGAGCGGATCGGCTGTTTATAAGCACCGCGGAGGTGGTCGCGGCGCCTCATTCGACTTCCAGCGGCCGGCGAGCTCGCGCACCCGCCCGGCACATCCGGGAGGCCGTGCGCACGAGCCAAGTGGCCGAAAATAGCCCCCGCCGAGCGGATCGGCTGTTTATAAGCACCGCGGAGGTGGTCGCGGCGCCTCATTCGACTTCCAGCGGCCGGCGAGCTCGCGCACCCGCCCGGCACATCCGGGAGGCCGTGCGCACGAGCCAAGTGGCCGAAAATAGCCCCCGCCGAGCGGATCGGCTGTTTATAAGCACCGCGGAGCTGGTCGCGGCGCCTCATTCGACTTCAAGCGGCCGGCGAGCTCGCGCACCCGCCCGGCACATCCGGGAGGCCGTGCGCACGAGCCAAGTGGCCGAAAATAGCCCCCGCCGAGCGGATCGGCTGTTTATAAGCACCGCGGAGGTGGTCGCGGCGCCTCATTCGACTTCCAGCGGCCAGCGAGCTCGCGCACCCGCCCGGCACATCCGGGAGGCCGTGCGCACGAGCCAAGTGGCCGAAAATAGCCCGCGCCGAGCGGATCGGCTGTTTATAAGCACCGCGGAGGTGGTCGCGGCGCCTCATTCGACTTCAAGCGGCCGGCGAGCTCGCGCACCCGCCCGGCACATCCGGGAGGCCGTGCGCACGAGCCAAGTGGCCGAAAATAGCCCCCGCCGAGCGGATCGGCTGTTTATAAGCACCGCGGAGGTGGTCGCGGCGCCTCATTCGATTTCCAGCGGCCGGCGAGCCCGCGCACCCGCCTGGCACATCCGGGAGGCCGTGCGCACGAGCCAAGTGGCCGAAAATAGCCCCCGCCGAGCGGATCGGCTGTTTATAAGCACCGCGGGGGTGGTCGCGGCGCCTCATTCGACTTCCAGCGGCCGGCGAGCTCGCGCACCCGCCCGGCACATCCGGGAGGCCGTGCGCACGAGCCAAGTGGCCGAAAATAGCCCCCGCCGAGCGGATCGGCTGTTTATAAGCACCGCGGAGGTGGTCGCGGCGCCTCATTAGACTTCCAGCGGCCGGCGAGCCCGCGCACCCGCCCGGCACATCCGGGAGGCCGTGCGCACGAGCCAAGTGGCCGAAAATAGCCCCCGCCGAGCGGATCGGCTGTTTATAAGCACCGCGGAGGTGGCCGCGGCGCCTCATTCGACTTCCAGCGGCCGGCGAGCTCGCGCACCCGCCCGGCACATCCGGGAGGCCGTGCGCACGAGCCAAGTGGCCGAAAATAGTCCCCGCCGAGCGGATCGGCTGTTTATAAGCACCGCGGAGGTGGTCGCGGCGCCTCATTCAACTTCCAGCGGGCCGCGCACTCGCGCACGCCGCCCGGTTCAAATTTTCTAAGTGCAACGCACAATGAGATGCATGAGAAACGGCCTTGGTTACCATCACATTTGAAGCGATGAATACGAAGTTAAATTTTATGACTCGGTGTATAAGTCGAGGTCGATTTTTTTCGGTCGATTTTGGATCGAAAAAGGTCGACCAATACACCGGCAAATACGGTATATATACTTATTATAAATGTAGTATTTATTTATATAGATTTATTGTTTATTTATATATATATATAAAGGCAGGTCCGCAAAAATATTTCTGA
>NC_090860.1:6037500-6042500 GCF_024217435.2 Syngnathus scovelli | reverse complement strand
TGTGGTTTATATTTGTTTTTATGCCAGTCGTATCATTTTATTTAATCGTATTTACCGTATTTGCCGGTGTACAGGTCGACTCGGTGTATAAGTCGACCCCCTAAAATTCGACGGAAATTTACGATTTTATGATATATCCTTTGTATAAGTCGAGCTCAATTGTTGCATTATATTAAACTTCAAAATTCAATATGCGAAATTTATTGACGAAATGTGTTCAAATTCTGGGAGGCCGTGCGCATGCTGCTGTTTATAAGCACCGCGGAGGAGATCGCGGCCGGCGAGCTCGCGCACGCCGCCCGGCACCAACGGGAGGCCGGAAATAGCTCCAAGCCGAGCGGATCGGCACTTTATAAGCACCGCGGAGGAGATCGCGGCGCCTCATTGGACTTCCAGCGGCCGGCGAGCTCGCGCACCCGCCCGGCACATCCGGGAGGCCGTGCGCACGAGCCAAGTGGCCGAAAATAGCCCCCGCCGAGCGGATCGGCTGTTTATAAGCACCGCGGAGGTGGTCGCGGCGCCTCATTCGACTTCCAGCGGCCGGCGAGCCCGCGCACCCGCCCGGCACATCCGGGAGGCCGTGCGCACGAGCCAAGTGGCCGAAAATAGCCCCCGCCGAGCGGATCGGCTGTTTATAAGCACCGCGGAGGTGGTCGCGGCGCCTCATTCGACTTCCAGCGGCCGGCGACCTCGCGCACCCGCCCGGCACATCCGGGAGGCCGTGCGCACGAGCCAAGTGGCCGAAAATAGCCCCCGCCGAGCGGATCGGCTGTTTATAAGCACCGCGGGGGTGGTCGCGGCGCCTCATTCGACTTCCAGCGGCCGGCGAGCTCGCGCACCCGCCCGGCACATCCGGGAGGCCGTGCGCACGAGCCAAGTGGACGAAAATAGCCCCCGCCGAGCGGATCGGCTGTTTATAAGCACCGCGGAGGTGGTCGCGGCGCCTCATTCGACTTCCAGCGGCCGGCGAGCTCGCGCACCCGCCCGGCACATCCGGGAGGCCGTGCGCACGAGCCAAGTGGCCGAAAATAGCCCCCGCCGAGCGGATCGGCTGTTTATAAGCACCGCGGAGGTGGTCGCGGCGCCTCATTCGACTTCCAGCGGCCGGCGAGCTCGCGCACCCGCCCGGCACATCCGGGAGGCCGTGCGCACGAGCCAAGTGGCCGAAAATAGCCCCCGCCGAGCGGATCGGCTGTTTATAAGCACCGCGGAGGTGGTCGCGGCGCCTCATTCGACTTCCAGCGGCCGGCGAGCTCGCGCACCCGCCCGGCACATCCGGGAGGCCGTGCGCACGAGCCAAGTGGCCGAAAATAGCCCCCGCCGAGCGGATCGGCTGTTTATAAGCACCGCGGAGGTGGTCGCGGCGCCTCATTCGACTTCCAGCGGCCGGCGAGCTCGCGCACCCGCCCGGCACATCCGGGAGGCCGTGCGCACGAGCCAAGTGGCCGAAAATAGCCCCCGCCGAGCGGATCGGCTGTTTATAAGCACCGCGGAGGTGGTCGCGGCGCCTCATTCGACTTCCAGCGGCCGGCGAGCTCGCGCACCCGCCCGGCACATCCGGGAGGCCGTGCGCACGAGCCAAGTGGCCGAAAATAGCCCCCGCCGAGCGGATCGGTTGTTTATAAGCACCGCGGAGGTGGTCGCGGCACCTCATTCGACTTCCAGCGGCCGGCGAGCTCGCGCACCCGCCCGGCACATCCGGGAGGCCGTGCGCACGAGCCAAGTGGCCGAAAATAGCCCCCGCCGAGCGGATCGGCTGTTTATAAGCACCGCGGAGGTGGTCGCGGCGCCTCATTCGACTTCCAGCGGCCGGCGAGCTCGCGCACCCGCCCGGCACATCCGGGAGGCCGTGCGCACGAACCAAGTGGCCGAAAATAGCCCCCGCCGAGCGGATCGGCTGTTTATAAGCACCGCGGAGGTGGTCGCGGCGCCTCATTCGACTTCCAGCGGCCGGCGAGCTCGCGCACCCGCCCGGCACATCCGGGAGGCCGTGCGCACGAGCCAAGTGGCCGAAAATAGCCCGCGCCGAGCGGATCGGCTGTTTATAAGCACCGCGGAGGTGGTCGCGGCGCCTCATTCGACTTCAAGCGGCCGGCGAGCTCGCGCACCCGCCCGGCACATCCGGGAGGCCGTGCGCACGAGCCAAGTGGCCGAAAATAGCCCCCGCCGAGCGGATCGGCTGTTTATAAGCACCGCGGAGGTGGTCGCGGCGCCTCATTCGACTTCCAGCGGCCGGCGAGCTCGCGCACCCGCCCGGCACATCCGGGAGGCCGTGCGCACGAGCCAAGTGGCCGAAAATAGCCCCCGCCGAGCGGATCGGCTGTTTATAAGCACCGCGGAGGTGGTCGCGGCGCCTCATTCGACTTCCAGCGGCCGGCGAGCCCGCGCACCCGCCTGGCACATCCGGGAGGCCGTGCGCACGAGCCAAGTGGCCGAAAATAGCCCCCGCCGAGCGGATCGGCTGTTTATAAGCACCGCGGGGGTGGTCGCGGCGCCTCATTCGACTTCCAGCGGCCGGCGAGCTCGCGCACCCGCCCGACACATCCGGGAGGCCGTGCGCACGAGCCAAGTGGCCGAAAATAGCCCCCGCCGAGCGGATCGGCTGTTTATAAGCACCGCGGAGGTGGTCGCGGCGCCTCATTCGACTTCCAGCGGCCGGCGAGCCCGCGCACCCGCCCGGCACATCCGGGAGGCCGTGCGCACGAGCCAAGTGGCCGAAAATAGCCCCCGCCGAGCGGATCGGCTGTTTATAAGCACCGCGGAGGTGGTCGCGGCGCCTCATTCGACTTCCAGCGGCCGGCGAGCCCGCGCACCCGCCCGGCACATCCGGGAAGCCGTGCGCACGAGCCAAGTGGCCGAAAATAGCCCCCGCCGAGCGGATCGGCTGTTTATAAGCACCGCGGAGGTGGCCGCGGCGCCTCATTCGACTTCCAGCGGCCGGCGACCTCGCGCACCCGCCCGGCACATCCGGGAGGCCGTGCGCACGAGCCAAGTGGCCGAAAATAGCCCCCGCCGAGCGGATCGGCTGTTTATAAGCACCGCGGAGGTGGTCGCGGCGCCTCATTCGACTTCCAGCGGCCGGCGAGCTCGCGCACCCGCCCGGCACATCCGGGAGGCCGTGCGCACGAGCCAAGTGGACGAAAATAGCCCCCGCCGAGCGGATCGGCTGTTTATAAGCACCGCGGAGGTGGTCGCGGCGCCTCATTCGACTTCCAGCGGCCGGCGAGCTCGCGCACCCGCCCGGCACATCCGGGAGGCCGTGCGCACGAGCCAAGTGGCCGAAAATAGCCCCCGCCGAGCGGATCGGCTGTTTATAAGCACCGCGGAGGTGGTCGCGGCGCCTCATTCGACTTCCAGCGGCCGGCGAGCTCGCGCACCCGCCCGGCACATCCGGGAGGCCGTGCGCACGAGCCAAGTGGCCGAAAATAGCCCCCGCCGAGCGGATCGGCTGTTTATAAGCACCGCGGAGCTGGTCGCGGCGCCTCATTCGACTTCAAGCGGCCGGCGAGCTCGCGCACCCGCCCGGCACATCCGGGAGGCCGTGCGCACGAGCCAAGTGGCCGAAAATAGCCCCCGCCGAGCGGATCGGCTGTTTATAAGCACCGCGGAGGTGGTCGCGGCGCCTCATTCGACTTCCAGCGGCCAGCGAGCTCGCGCACCCGCCCGGCACATCCGGGAGGCCGTGCGCACGAGCCAAGTGGCCGAAAATAGCCCGCGCCGAGCGGATCGGCTGTTTATAAGCACCGCGGAGGTGGTCGCGGCGCCTCATTCGACTTCAAGCGGCCGGCGAGCTCGCGCACCCGCCCGGCACATCCGGGAGGCCGTGCGCACGAGCCAAGTGGCCGAAAATAGCCCCCGCCGAGCGGATCGGCTGTTTATAAGCACCGCGGAGGTGGTCGCGGCGCCTCATTCGACTTCCAGCGGCCGGCGAGCCCGCGCACCCGCCTGGCACATCCGGGAGGCCGTGCGCACGAGCCAAGTGGCCGAAAATAGCCCCCGCCGAGCGGATCGGCTGTTTATAAGCACCGCGGGGGTGGTCGCGGCGCCTCATTCGACTTCCAGCGGCCGGCGAGCTCGCGCACCCGCCCGACACATCCGGGAGGCCGTGCGCACGAGCCAAGTGGCCGAAAATAGCCCCCGCCGAGCGGATCGGCTGTTTATAAGCACCGCGGAGGTGGTCGCGGCGCCTCATTCGACTTCCAGCGGCCGGCGAGCCCGCGCACCCGCCCGGCACATCCGGGAGGCCGTGCGCACGAGCCAAGTGGCCGAAAATAGCCCCCGCCGAGCGGATCGGCTGTTTATAAGCACCGCGGAGGTGGCCGCGGCGCCTCATTCGACTTCCAGCGGCCGGCGAGCTCGCGCACCCGCCCGGCATATCCGGGAAGCCGTGCGCACGAGCCAAGTGGCCGAAAATAGCCCCCGCCGAGCGGATCGGCTGTTTATAAGCACCGCGGAGGTGGTCGCGGCGCCTCATTCGACTTCCAGCGGGCTGCGAGCTCGCGCACCCGCCCGGCACATCCGGGAGGCCGTGCGCACGAGCCAAGTGGCCGAAAATAGCCCCCGCCGAGCGGATCGGCAGTTTATAAGCACCGCGGAGGTGGTCGCGGCGCCTCATTCGACTTCCAGCGGCCGGCGAGCTCGCGCACCCGCCCGGCACATCCGGGAGGCCGTGCGCACGAGCCAAGTGGCCGAAAATAGCCCCCGCCGAGCGGATCGGCTGTTTATAAGCACCGCGGAGGTGGCCGCGGCGCCTCATTCGACTTCAAGCGGCCGGCGAGCTCGCGCACCCGCCCGGCACATCCGGGAGGCCGTGCGCACGAGCCAAGTGGCCGAAAATAGCCCCCGCCGAGCGGATCGGCTGTTTATAAGCACCGCGGAGGTGGTCGCGGCGCCTCATTCGACTTCCAGCGGCCGGCGAGCCCGCGCACCCGCCCGGCACATCCGGGAGGCCGTGCGCACGAGCCAAGTGGCCGAAAATAGCCCCCGCCGAGCGGATCGGC